>NW_015505884.1:207888-249940 GCF_001515645.1 Sinocyclocheilus grahami | reverse complement strand
ACACACACACACACACACACACACACACACACACACACACACACACACACAGGTTTACATTTGTGAAAAGTGGGGACATCTAAATATCTAAATGGGGACATTCCATAGGCGTAATGGTTTTTACAAACTGTATTTTCTATCACCCTACACCTAAACCTACCCCTTACAGAAAACTTTCTGCATTTTTACAATTTAAAAAAAACTTTGTTTACTTTATTTTTATACCAGTTTTACAAATGAGGACATCCCCAAAGGGAGGTTTTTGGAGATTTTGTCAGGTTTAGCTCACTTTTGGGTACAAATTTGTCACCAAAATATGGTTAAGTAGGCACACACACACAGTATACAAACACTCAAAGTGTTTTCAGTTCTGTGCAGCACTAAGTATAAATGATGAGACCGGCCTCTTTTTGAAGGCTGCAGAGTGTCTGAGAGCAGTGTGAATGGGCTGATGAAAATTCTGAGAAATAAAAGAAAGAAAAGCTGAACATACTAGCATAGAGGAAGAGCTGGGATCATATGAAAGGCATGTACTCAGGAAACCAGATGAAAACTTTCTCCTCTTGTGGCGTGTTGTTTTACAGTGTAAGTGATGGGAACTGGTAATGGCAGGCGCTTTGATGTGATCTAATCTACACGCATAAAGGAGACTGCGCTCTGTTTACGCCTGCGATCGGAATTATACAATCAATTACTGCCCCCCGCCGTGGCCAAAATGAGCAGGACCAAAAGACAGGGGGAATTGGTTAAATGTTATTGTTGAGGAAACCATTATCCAACAATCGGGGTGGTTAATTCAGGAAAATTACATTCATTAAAAGACGAGGCTGGGATCAGGAGGAGGCAGCGATGGGGATGACCCCTCATTCATGACACGTCTTTGTGTCTGTCTCTCTTTCTCCTGGTCACACACAAACACACACACTTTATATCTTCATCTTTGCTTTCCCCTCTGATTTCCCCTCTGCTTGAGAACCACGAATGAAAATAACTTGTTTTATGTTGCTTTGAATGATTCTTAACTATATTAATCAAGCATTTGCAAAAATGCAACTTCCGCTTCACAAGGCGTTAATTGATGGACTTGAGTCTTGTTGATTACTTGAAGATTATTGTGATGTTTTTATCAGCTATTTGGACTCTCATTCTGACGGCACCCATTCACTGCCAAGGATCCTGATGTAATTCTACATTTTTCCAAATCTATTCCGATGAAGAAACTAACTAATCTACATCTTGGATTGCTCCTGCAGGTAAATTGTGGATTTATCACATACAAGTACCAGCATTGTAACTAGATTGTTTTTTTTTTCAGGTGTTGACTTGGCACTTGAATTTTTTAGCTTCCTGCTCACACACATTATCAGATGCACAATAGATGTACGCTTTCTTCTATGTTACTTTTGTAAGAAAGTGTCTACCAAGAACGAAAATGGAATGTAAATTAAGGGTGTGTGATTCCTTCCTGTTTTGGGCTGTAAAAAATGAAAGCAGTTCACTAAATCTGTCTAAATGTTTTCGAGTCAGATCTGCACCTCATTGAAAAAACAAAACAAAAACAACAATCACTTCAGCAAAGCCTTCCTTCCTCACAAAATCTATGGTGCAAAATGATCTTTGCATAAATAAACATCACCTGCACAGAAGAACACATGACATGTGAATGTGCTTCTGCAGCATAAAAGCGAAAATCTGACATCACCGCATCTTTCTGACGAGTTCTTTGCAATGTGTCCAGATTATCAGACGATTCAGTTATTCATTCCTGTTGCTGACACATCCATGCTTTTTGTCATCTACAGAAGTTCAGAGTTTTTGGAGACATGAGCCAAGCTGGTATAATTCATGTCATGACCATGCAGAGCACTTGCAACCAACATGCTAGCAAATTTTCTTGCGAAGGTGTGTATGTGCGCAGATGTGTTGTATTAAGCCCCTGATTGAGAGAGTTGTATTTCTCCCGCACCGCTTATATGTTCATCTGCAGCAGCATGATGCTGAACCGCTATCTCCTACGCTAAACAAGCTGCTGGGTGGGAGGAACCTTCTTTCATCTTTTACTTTTTTTCTCTGCTGGTCTGTCGTTCTGTCTCTGTGTTCTTTCTGAGCGTGCTGGACCTTCCTTTGCCTCTGTCTGTCAGTGCGAGATTTTTCCCCATCATGCACACAGAGAGGGTATCACATCTTCTGCTGTAAGCCTGACACAGCACATCATCAGAGGGAAGAATAGACAGGAATGAAAAGAATGATGGAGGAGTGATTACAATAAAAATATTGCTTCCATCCATCCATCCATCCATAAATTTAACTGCCTGCTTTCCTTCATTTCTTTCTATCTTCCTTCCTTCCTTCCAACCCTAGCTGCCTGCTTTTCTTCTTTCTTTCCTTCTATCATCCATCCATCCATCCATCCACCCTTTCCTTCTATCATCCATCCATCCATCCATCCACCCATCCATCCTTTCTTTTTCTTCCTTCATCCATCCTTTCTTCCTTCCTTCCTTCCCTCCTTCCTTGTATCCATCCATCCATCCATCCTTCCTTCCTTTCTTCTATTCATCCATCCATCTTCCTTCCTTCTTTCCATACATCCATCCTTCCTTATATCATCTTACTTTATTTCTCTCTTCCTTCTTTCAATCCATCCATCTCCCTTCTTTTCTTTTTTCCTTCCTTGCTTCCATCCATCCATCCATCCTTTCTTCCATCCTTCCAACCCTACCTGACTGCTTTTCTTCCTACTAACCCTACCCACCCAATTTTACCTCGGTGGAAGCTAATACTTATAAATAATGTATTAAAAATAATATCACTAAAATACATAAAAATAAAAAGAATATCTTAACACATATCAGTAACTCAAATCGAGAAATGTAATCATAATCAATAAACAAAATGTAATCTATCTATCTATCTATCTATCTATCTATCTATCTATCTATCTATCTATCTATCTATCTATCTATCTATCTAATCTCCATCCATCCATCCATCCTTCTTTCCTTATCATGTGACTCTTAGTAAATCTGCATGTCCTTGGAGCTGTAGGAGGTGCTATATATAGACACTGCTGTTGTGAGAGAGGACCTGATTGGGACGATGGGGGGTTGAGAGAGAGAGGCGGGGGAGGAGAGTGGGGCCGTGTGGGGTGCGACAGTCAACAGTCTCATCCTCATCCCCCCATAGGGAGCTCAAGTATCATCAGCGAGAGTACCGCACGTCTCGGAGAGTCTTTTATAGCTTCAGCTAATTCATGTTCAAAACATATGTTGATTTCACCAACTTTTGTATCTCTGTATCTCTGTCTGTCTGTCTGTCTGTCTGTCTGTCTGTCTGTCTGTCTGTCTGTCTATCTATCTATCTATCTATCTATCTATCTATCTATCTATCTATCTATCTATCCTCATTAGCTTTGGTCTCAGTGGGAAATATCTCACTTATTAAGACATGGTCAGCAAAATCATCCCAACAGATACATTCATTTAGTTAATGAATCACATAAGGACCCCATACGCTGGCAGTTTTCTTTTCTTTTTCTTTTTTTTCTTTTTTTAAACAGTTCCTGTGGATTTATGAAGTACATCTGTTATGTTATTGAGATTACAGTAAAGCCATATTTTGAAAAATTACACAAGCATCTTTTCTGTCTTCATTTATTATCTTGTTATCTTTAAACATTTTAAAAGCATTACATTTTTGTTTATAATTTATTATTTTACCAAAAGATATATGAATTAGGACAAATCTTATTTTGATTTGCATTTTTATTAAAGGTAAAAAGAATCTTAAGTTTACAAATTAAATATGGCTGGGATTGCTTAATCACAAAGTTTTGATTTTTTTAAGGGATTTTTTTCGGCAACCATATTTCACAATTAAATTAAATCCTTGAACATTCTCTGTCAACTAAAAAGGGCTTGATGGTATTATGTCTCTGGTCACTATAGTCAAAATGGCCATTTAACACCAAACGTCCTGAACAGTCGACATCCATGTTTTTTGTTTAGTGCTGCAAGATGGCAAAAATTTATAGTTATTACTATGTCAACAGTCATGAATGGGGTGTTGTAGGAATGACCCCTTTATTCTGCACATATGCAAAACGATGGCATGGGGATTCACTCCAACAAATAAATGCAGTTGTTATTTCTAAAAAATGGCAGGTCTGTGTATTGAGGTTTGTCTTTGTTTTGCATTTGCTGGGTGCTGTTAGCTAGCAGTTAAATATCTCATATGTGACCCTGGACCACAAAACCAGTCATAAGGGTCAATTCTTTGAAATTGATGTATGGTTTGTTAGGACAGGACAATATTTGGCTGAGATACAACTATTTGAAAATCTGAAGTTCGTAGCAATGCATATTACTAATCAAAAATTAAGTTTTGATATATTTACAGTAGGAAATTTACAAAATATATTCATGGAACATAATCTTTACTTAATATCCTAATGATCTTTGGCATAAAAGAAAAATTGATAATTTTGACCCTTACAATGTATTGTTGGCTATTGCTACAAATATACCTGTGCAACTTAAGAATGCTTTTGTGCTCCAGGGTCACATATGGTAACAGATATATTGTTTAAACCCCACAAAGGTTGACTATTATTCACTATTGTGCCCCAGAGCAAGACATTTAACCTCAAACTGCTAAAAGAGGACAGTCCATCAGAGTGATTTTCTCTAAGGCGGCAGAAGAGAAGGTAGCCGATAGTACAGAAAAATGAAGCAAATAGTACAAAGTACCAGGTTAAATAATCTATTGTGCAAACCATTCAAAAAATGGATCAGAGAATTATGTCATCAGAATTACATTTTGGCAGAGTGGGATATAACTAGAACTAGTTTCCTTTAAAAGACAGTTCTGGAATGACAAATCAGTAACTCATAAATTAGACCTGATGGATGCAGTTCAATCTGCTAGTGTAAATGAGTGAACTAAAAAAAACGAATATGAAGTTTTTGCTTTATAGGCATTTAAAGGCCTGTTCCAACGAGATAAAAAAAGCACCACCTTAATGATGGAGGAGTTTAAACGTTGACCCATCACAAGACAGGACAGATGCATGAAATCAAAACCAGGAAATGAAAAACTTGCTCAGACATTTTCATCAAGATATTTGTTTGCAGGTAAGACAGGTTGCAGGGACAGATGACAACGAGAGTGAAACTTCGTGAGAGAGAAAGATGTGAAAGTGGCCTGGCAGTGAAGACATCATCAAAGGAAGGCTATAAACAGTGCTGGCAATGGGAGAAATGACAGGGCGATTTGCTGTGATAGTTACAGCAGTCACAGGAGTAATAATTTACCTCACAACTGGGCAGAAAAGACTGATGGGCCAAAACAGCCTCGCAAAATACTATGGGGGGAGCAGGAACATGAAAGAAAAAAAGAGAGCCCTAAAAAAAATCAAATGAAAGTTGAGAGAAGCCGGGTGAAAAGTGCCAGTAGTTAAGGCATTAGACTGCATAAAATTATGCAATTATTGATGATTTGAAAAGGATGTAAAACAAAAGAAAAACAGACTGATCATCAGGTAATTGAGTTATTATACATTACACTATTCAGGAACAACTACAGCTGAGGGCGAGGAAAGTGTGTGTGTTTGTGTTTGTGCGTGGGATGTAGAGTGGTCTGAATGACCATGATTCAGATGTCAAACAATGCAGTATTGTTTTCTGCTATGACTGAGAATATTTTCCCCATCTCAGGGAGACTGTCTAACCTTGAGAGAGGCTTGCCATGTTCTTTCATATACATTAATCAGACACCTGCTGAGGTTATGATATATCTCTTGCTCTCCAACGGCCGCCATCCTGATACCCTTTCCCGAGGGCCACCTTCTCTCTGCAATCAGGGGAATGATCGTTATCACAAGGGACCGTTTTCCCAGAGATTCTGGATGGTTGAATTTGCATAATAGTGTCTCATCACCCTGAACTTTAGTTTGCGCTACAAGAAGAAGTCAGAACATCACCATTCTCTTGTGTTGTGATGTATTTTGCAAAAACAAACATGCCAAATAGACAGGGTCTGATTGTGGCCTGTGTGTTTTCTCCTTATACCTCACTCATCAATTCTTAATTTTAACATTTTTGCTCTGAAAAATAGACTGTAATAGAACAGTAGATAGGATGATTAACAGTCATAACACTGAAACACAATGAAAAAAATATTACAGCTTTAGAGGATGAGTTTAACCACTCATAAAATGACTAAATCAAACAGTATAAGCACTATCCTCCCAAGGTGACAGTAAAATTATACAAGCAGACAAAAGTAGACAAAAATCACCATTTAACATCTGGGTTACAAATTTTATTTGCACTTGTAAATAGATATTTAAAATTACAGAACTGGCATCTGAAGCAGCAGATTTTCTTGTTTAATTTAATATATAAAATTTGCTTTCACCTAGGTTTTAAAAAAAAAAAATTTTATGAAATGGAGTACAGTTTGGGGACTCATTTCATTTCAACTAAACATGGGCAAAATTTAAATTGATGCTCATACTTTCTTATAGTGTTATACCGCACCCCAACTACTGTTCCAACTACAGCAAGGTTCAGCAGCAAACTTTATACATTTAAACTGTGTACATTAATTTACAAAGTTTATCTATACATTGTAGATTTCAAAACAACTTTAATTTGTAGCAGACACATTTGGGGAAATTATATAAAAGTCGAAGGTAAAGAGTGCAAATCACACTGAGTTACAGATATCAAAATTGTTACAATCATCCTCAGTGTGTCCACAATGGTTTTCTCACTTTTTGAATTGGTTGTTGATCAATTAAAAGTATATTCTGCATGTACAACTACTGAAAAATCCAATATTTATTTGCTGTTATCCACCTTATTTTAAGAGTGGAATGTGTCCATTTTTTTATTTGAATGTGCAAGGCTTCTGGTGGCAGCATCTGCCAGTTGTTTTAGCTATACAAAAACTAAAAAAAAAAAAACAGTCTAGCATTTGTTCATGTATTAGCTTAATGTAATATCATATTCATGAACTCACTGGTTTGCAACACAAATAGTTTTACTGTTCACAGCAGCTAACGAATTGGAAGTCTTACACATTCACCCGAAATGGTGCAGGACGTGTAAAAGAAGCATTGTAGCCAGTTCTGCTCATGAACAGAGCAGGTGCGGCAGATGTTCACAATAGAAGCTGGTCCTGGTTCCACTAGACCCGTTTCAGGCTCCTTTTCTACCGTATGACATCATCAAGCTCAGCAGCATTCCCACTGTTTATACTCCTTAACAGGCACTCATTATGAAAGCATAAAAATGATCAACGTGGAGAGGCAAGGGCAAATGAATGATCTCACCATGCCACGGGTTCCCTTGCGCTAACTGTGCCAGACCATCCGACACGCACACATTCGTGCTCGTACTTACACGCCAGAGCTGGGGCACATGGCCGCTAACGACTGCTCAATTAGGTGAAATTAAGGAGTCGCTGTGAGGTCCATGCTGAACTCATTAAGCCGTGTGAGGGAAGGCTGAACAGTGTCGTGCAGGATTAATCCCTCCAGAACAAGATGGGGATTCATGCAGGTCAGCCTCCAACTGGGAGACTGGGCTCCGCTCTAATGAGACTGCAGAGAACTGCCTAATAGACCCTCAATACTGTAACATGGCAAGCCACAACACCAGTGCGGTTTAACTCCAACAAAAACGATAATGCGCTGTGCGCTGCTGCTCTACTGGCGAGTTGTAACTCAGAAAAGAGATTTTCACTGTCAAACAAACACTGCAATGATGTGACACTTAGTGTTTTGTCTTATCTATTAATTTATTCAAAATTATGTAAAAAATGTGATTCATACATACAACAGCTTGAATACAAGTCTTTTACGATGAGGATGATATTTCTGGGGCGCAAAGAGTCAGAAACTTCAGGGTGATTGTTACAAAGAAAAGAAAGTCTCATTAAAATAATGAAATACTTCTCAAATCTTAATTTGGCATCGTTTTTATCATTATTTCTAGGCAGAAAAGCAGGTGTTATAGTAGTATATACATATTTGAAATTGTCCAGCATGTCATGTGGTGCAACAATATGCCAAAACATAAATAAATAAACAAAGCATTTATTTTGTTATTATTATTGCATTTACTGATTATGTAGTTACAGTGCCGCTTGAAAGTTTGTGAACCCTTTAGAATTTTCTGCATACATATGACCCAAAACATAATCAGACTTTCGCACAAGTCCTGAAAGTAGACAAAGAGAACCCAATCAAACAAGTGTGAATGAAAAGAAAGATGGAGGGGTGATCACAATAAAAATCTCTTTCTTGCTTCTATCCATACATTTAACTACCTAACTGCCTGCTTTCCTTCCTTCCTTTCTATCTTCCTTCCTTCCTTCTAACCCTAGCTGCCTGCTTTTCTTCCTTTCCTTCTATCTTCCTTCAATATGTACTTTGTCATTTATTTATTCAGGAAAATGATACAATTTTACATATATGTGAGTGGCAAAAGTATGTGAATCTCTAGGATTGGCAGTTAATTTGAAGGTGAAATTAGAGTCTGTTTTTCAGAGTTGTTTTCAATCAGTGAAATGACTATCAGGTGTCAGTGTGTGCCCTGTTTTATTTAAAGAACAGGGATCTATCAAAGTCTGATCATGTTTGTGGAAGTGTATCATTGCACAAACAAATGAGATCTCTGAGGACCTCAGAAAAATAGTTGGTGTTGCTCATTAGGCTAGAAAAAGGTTTATGAGCCCATCATCAGGAGAACACTGAACAACCATGGTGTCCATGGCAGAGTCGCAAGAAGAAAGCCACTGCTCTCCAAAAAGAACATTGCTGCCCATCTGCACTTTTCTAAAGATCACGTGGAGAAGCCAGAGGAATACTGGATAAATGTTTTGTGGATGGATGAACAGCGTTATGTTTGGAGAAAGAAAACACTGCATTCCAGCATAAGAACCTTATCCCATCTGTGAAACATGGTGGTGGTAGTGCCATGGTTTGGGCTTGTTTTGCTGCATCTGGTCCAGGATGGCTTGCCATCGTTGATGGAACAATGAATTCTGAATTATACCAGCAAATTCTGAAGGAAAATATCAGGACATCTGTCCGAGAACTGAATCTCAAGAGAAAGTGGGTCATGCAACAAGACAACGTTTTGGAATGACTGAGTCAAATTCCGGACCTTAATCCAATTGAAATTTTGTGGAAGGACCTAAAGCAAGCAATTCATAGGACGAAACCACCAACATCACAGAGTTGAAGTGATTCTGTACTGAGGAATTGGCTAAAATTCCTACAAGCCATTGTGCAGGACTGATCAGCAGTTACAAGAAACGTTACTTGCAGTTATTGCTGCAAAAGGGGGTCATACCAGATACTGAAAGCAAAGATTCACATACTTTTACCACTCACAAACATTTAACACCGGATAATTTTTCTCAATAAATAAATGGCAAAGAAAATATTTTTGTCTTTGTTTTGTTTGGTTTTTCTTTGTCTACTTTCAGGATTTGTGTGAAATTTTGATTATGTTTTGGGTCATATTTATGCAGAAATATAGAACATTCTAAAGGCTTCACAAACGTTCAAGCAGCACTGTATGTATACTGTAAAAAAATAATAAATTAAATCCTCATGTCAGCAAGGCTCTGAAAATATAAAATAATTTGATCTTTGAATGGCAAGGCAAGTTAATTAGGAGTGTAAAATTTAACTGATGAAATAATTCATAATCCATAAAATCTGATGTGTTACCTTGAAAAATATAACTAAAATTATTAGCTGTTTTGAAAATAATGATTAAGATATGTATACTCACATGTACTGATGTTTAAGGAAAATATATGGTTACACCACATGACATTTTTAGCATCATTACATTGAAACATTTCTTGAAAATGGAAAAAAAGTAAATAACATATGAAACTCATATAAATACAAAGAATACATTTCTAAAAACTTGGACAGTTTTTTCTTTATTGTAAAAAATATAATTGATCCACATAAAGCTAAGTTGACCGACAATTCGTCACTACAGAGAACTTCCAGCACCGACTATGTCAAGTTCAATGACATACCTTCAATGCAATTTCCGTCGCTATGTGTTCCACATGAATGTTCCGATCATGCTGCATTTGGTTTTGATTTGTGCATTAATTACTAATGCAATCTATACAGCTCTATTAATAACTGTTACAAAGTACACCCCAGCCATGCATAAATCACACATCACTAATTAGAGTAAAATGTAAATGCATGTTGTAAAGACACATTGAGTGGCTCACACAATACTGAGGTGCCAAGCCATCATTGTACTAATTAGTTTGCAATTATGTTTAATAACTTCTCTGGAAGCCAATCTGCACTCAGAGAAAGAACCAGCTTTCACCGAAGGAATATACAATCATGCTGCAACGTTCAGAAATGGAAACATCACAAAGAAAAGTGAGAGAAACACATCTAACAGCTTCTCGTTTGTGTTACGCTGCACTTTTTATTCATCTTTAGTTAAACGTTTATCACATACTGTATATTTTTCAAATTGCCTTCCATTTACACTTTATGATTATGCAATGTTGAAGATTGCAGCTTCTTTGAACAGCTTCCAGTGATATGTATCTAAATGCTGAATGCACATTGTATTATTGCAGCTTGCACGTCTCTATCCACTTCTAACAGGCGATAAACAACTGTTCATGTTTCTTTTTAACAGTCTAGCCGCGAGATCCTCATTTCTGGAAGCTTTTGAATATGGCGCTATTACCTAGGGATGCCACACACACATACATAACACGCCACACACAGGAACAAGAGAGAAAATACATTAATTGGTTAAACAACTGACAAGTGCTACAACAGTCACCCCCAGAGCCCATGGCAGCGCGATGGCAGGCTAGTGGGGTTCCGTCTGGTGGTTGGCTCCATCCCCGCTCCACTCGCGGGCCGGTCTGGGTGAGTGGAGTGAAGCGGCCCGCTCGGTAGGCTTTGGAATGTGGCCCACTTCCTCGGCTTTAATAAGAGTAATCAGCGCCCCCATGCCAGGTACCAGCCTCTCCTCACAGCAGAGATATGGCACAGAACTACCACCAGCCTGGCAATGTTTACAGAAAACACACACATATTCACACACTCACACACAAACATACACACCCCAAATAATCACAGAAATAATCTCTCAAGCTACGTTTATATTTATGCTCTAATAGATCCTTGTTCCATCACACACACACACAAACACACACACACACACACCCAGAAAAGCATAACAATGGAACAGTCAATACTATAAAATTGATCACCGCTGTACTACACCCCAGAGTTATTGATCAAACTGCCTGTTGAAACGAACTCTTTAAACACACCTGAGCTACACCATAATGAGCTCGAAAACACTCCGACAGCACAATTAGCAAATCCAGCTATCTTGCACACGTCTGATCGCATTCAGTTACTGTTCATGGTGGCTGTTACTTGTATGAATTAGCGGTACATTAAGTCTTGCTGTGCTTGATTACAAATTTTTTTTTTAATCCATGTTGGTTTTATAGAATGCATCTTAAAGATTTAGATTATGGTATATTAAGTAACACTTTATTTTACAGTATCCATGTTATACATTACGTGTACTTATTGTAGTAATAGTAACAGCAAATTATGCATAATTACATGCAGCTAACCCTAAACCAAACCCTAATAAGTATATACTTTTGCTATGTATAATTTTGCTGAAACAAGGATACCATGAAATTAAGTGTAACTGTACTTTGATAAAAACAATGAAAATGCTATTTGCAATTTTTTGGTCAAATTTTTTGGGGTTGGTATGATTTTTTCAAAATGTCTGTTATGCTCACCAAATATGCATTTATTTGATCAAATCAATTCTGTGAAAACAGTAATATTGTGAAAGATTGTTACAATTTAAAACAACTGTTTTCTATTTTAATACATCTTACAAAAAAAAGTCTTATCAATGCTTAACCATAATAATTTTTTTTCAGGAATCTTTATTGAATAGAAAGTTCAAGAAGTATTAAAAAAAAAACATTAAAATGCAGTTAGCTTTTTACATGTCTGAGTTCAGCGAATAACACTCACATACATAAACACACAAATGTCCCTGCATGCCGTATGACATCATCAAGCTCAGCAGCATTCCCACTGTTTATACTCCTTAACAGGCACTCATTATGAAAGCATAAAAATGATCAACGTGGAGAGGCAAGGGCAAATGAATGATCTCACCATGCCACGGGTTCCCTTGCGCTAACTGTGCCAGACCATCCGACATGCACACATTCGTGCTCGTACTCACATGCCAGAGCTGGGGCACATGGCCGCTAACGACTGCTCAATTAGGTGAAATTAAGGAGTCGCTGTGAGGTCCATGCTGAACTCATTAAGCCGTGTGAGGGAAGGCTGAACAGTGTCGTGCAGGATTAATCCCTCCAGAACAAGATGGGGATTCATGCAGGTCAGCCTCCAACTGGGAGACTGGGCTCCGCTCTAATGAGACTGCAGAGAACTGCCTAATAGACCCTCAATACTGTAACATGGCAAGCCACAACACCAGTGCGGTTTAACTCCAACAAAAACGATAATGCGCTGTGCGCTGCTGCTCTACTGGCGAGTTGTAACTCAGAAAAGAGATTTTCACTGTCAAACAAACACTGCAATGATGTGACACTTAGTGTTTTGTCTTATCTATTAATTTATTCAAAATTATGTAAAAAATGTGATTCATACATACAACAGCTTGAATACAAGTCTTTTACGATGAGGATGATATTTCTGGGGCGCAAAGAGTCAGAAACTTCAGGGTGATTGTTACAAAGAAAAGAAAGTCTCATTAAAATAATGAAATACTTCTCAAATCTTAATTTGGCATCGTTTTTATCATTATTTCTAGGCAGAAAAGCAGGTGTTATAGTAGTATATACATATTTGAAATTGTCCAGCATGTCATGTGGTGCAACAATATGCCAAAACATAAATAAATAAACAAAGCATTTATTTTGTTATTATTATTGCATTTACTGATTATGTAGTTACAGTGCCGCTTGAAAGTTTGTGAACCCTTTAGAATTTTCTGCATACATATGACCCAAAACATAATCAGACTTTCGCACAAGTCCTGAAAGTAGACAAAGAGAACCCAATCAAACAAGTGTGAATGAAAAGAAAGATGGAGGGGTGATCACAATAAAAATCTCTTTCTTGCTTCTATCCATACATTTAACTACCTAACTGCCTGCTTTCCTTCCTTCCTTTCTATCTTCCTTCCTTCCTTCTAACCCTAGCTGCCTGCTTTTCTTCCTTTCCTTCTATCTTCCTTCAATATGTACTTTGTCATTTATTTATTCAGGAAAATGATACAATTTTACATATATGTGAGTGGCAAAAGTATGTGAATCTCTAGGATTGGCAGTTAATTTGAAGGTGAAATTAGAGTCTGTTTTTCAGAGTTGTTTTCAATCAGTGAAATGACTATCAGGTGTCAGTGTGTGCCCTGTTTTATTTAAAGAACAGGGATCTATCAAAGTCTGATCATGTTTGTGGAAGTGTATCATTGCACAAACAAATGAGATCTCTGAGGACCTCAGAAAAATAGTTGGTGTTGCTCATTAGGCTAGAAAAAGTTCAAAGCCATCTCTAAAGAGTTTGGACTCCACCAATCCACGGTCAGACAGATTGTGTACAAATGGAGGAAATTCAAGACCACTGTTACCCTCCCCAGGAGTGGTCCACCAACAAAGAACACTTTAAAAGCAAGACGTGTAAAAGTCCACTAGGTTTCAAAGGACTGCAGGGAAACTTCTAAGCAACTAAAGGCCTTTCTCACATTGGCTAATGTTGATGTTTATGAGCCCATCATCAGGAGAACACTGAACAACCATGGTGTCCATGGCAGAGTCGCAAGAAGAAAGCCACTGCTCTCCAAAAAGAACATTGCTGCCCATCTGCACTTTTCTAAAGATCACGTGGAGAAGCCAGAGGAATACTGGATAAATGTTTTGTGGATGGATGAACAGCGTTATGTTTGGAGAAAGAAAACACTGCATTCCAGCATAAGAACCTTATCCCATCTGTGAAACATGGTGGTGGTAGTGCCATGGTTTGGGCTTGTTTTGCTGCATCTGGTCCAGGATGGCTTGCCATCGTTGATGGAACAATGAATTCTGAATTATACCAGCAAATTCTGAAGGAAAATATCAGGACATCTGTCCGAGAACTGAATCTCAAGAGAAAGTGGGTCATGCAACAAGACAACGTTTTGGAATGACTGAGTCAAATTCCGGACCTTAATCCAATTGAAATTTTGTGGAAGGACCTAAAGCAAGCAATTCATAGGACGAAACCACCAACATCACAGAGTTGAAGTGATTCTGTACTGAGGAATTGGCTAAAATTCCTACAAGCCATTGTGCAGGACTGATCAGCAGTTACAAGAAACGTTACTTGCAGTTATTGCTGCAAAAGGGGGTCATACCAGATACTGAAAGCAAAGATTCACATACTTTTACCACTCACAAACATTTAACACCGGATAATTTTTCTCAATAAATAAATGGCAAAGAAAATATTTTTGTCTTTGTTTTGTTTGGTTTTTCTTTGTCTACTTTCAGGATTTGTGTGAAATTTTGATTATGTTTTGGGTCATATTTATGCAGAAATATAGAACATTCTAAAGGCTTCACAAACGTTCAAGCAGCACTGTATGTATACTGTAAAAAAATAATAAATTAAATCCTCATGTCAGCAAGGCTCTGAAAATATAAAATAATTTGATCTTTGAATGGCAAGGCAAGTTAATTAGGAGTGTAAAATTTAACTGATGAAATAATTCATAATCCATAAAATCTGATGTGTTACCTTGAAAAATATAACTAAAATTATTAGCTGTTTTGAAAATAATGATTAAGATATGTATACTCACATGTACTGATGTTTAAGGAAAATATATGGTTACACCACATGACATTTTTAGCATCATTACATTGAAACATTTCTTGAAAATGGAAAAAAAGTAAATAACATATGAAACTCATATAAATACAAAGAATACATTTCTAAAAACTTGGACAGTTTTTTCTTTATTGTAAAAAATATAATTGATCCACATAAAGCTAAGTTGACCGACAATTCGTCACTACAGAGAACTTCCAGCACCGACTATGTCAAGTTCAATGACATACCTTCAATGCAATTTCCGTCGCTATGTGTTCCACATGAATGTTCCGATCATGCTGCATTTGGTTTTGATTTGTGCATTAATTACTAATGCAATCTATACAGCTCTATTAATAACTGTTACAAAGTACACCCCAGCCATGCATAAATCACACATCACTAATTAGAGTAAAATGTAAATGCATGTTGTAAAGACACATTGAGTGGCTCACACAATACTGAGGTGCCAAGCCATCATTGTACTAATTAGTTTGCAATTATGTTTAATAACTTCTCTGGAAGCCAATCTGCACTCAGAGAAAGAACCAGCTTTCACCGAAGGAATATACAATCATGCTGCAACGTTCAGAAATGGAAACATCACAAAGAAAAGTGAGAGAAACACATCTAACAGCTTCTCGTTTGTGTTACGCTGCACTTTTTATTCATCTTTAGTTAAACGTTTATCACATACTGTATATTTTTCAAATTGCCTTCCATTTACACTTTATGATTATGCAATGTTGAAGATTGCAGCTTCTTTGAACAGCTTCCAGTGATATGTATCTAAATGCTGAATGCACATTGTATTATTGCAGCTTGCACGTCTCTATCCACTTCTAACAGGCGATAAACAACTGTTCATGTTTCTTTTTAACAGTCTAGCCGCGAGATCCTCATTTCTGGAAGCTTTTGAATATGGCGCTATTACCTAGGGATGCCACACACACATACATAACACGCCACACACAGGAACAAGAGAGAAAATACATTAATTGGTTAAACAACTGACAAGTGCTACAACAGTCACCCCCAGAGCCCATGGCAGCGCGATGGCAGGCTAGTGGGGTTCCGTCTGGTGGTTGGCTCCATCCCCGCTCCACTCGCGGGCCGGTCTGGGTGAGTGGAGTGAAGCGGCCCGCTCGGTAGGCTTTGGAATGTGGCCCACTTCCTCGGCTTTAATAAGAGTAATCAGCGCCCCCATGCCAGGTACCAGCCTCTCCTCACAGCAGAGATATGGCACAGAACTACCACCAGCCTGGCAATGTTTACAGAAAACACACACATATTCACACACTCACACACAAACATACACACCCCAAATAATCACAGAAATAATCTCTCAAGCTACGTTTATATTTATGCTCTAATAGATCCTTGTTCCATCACACACACACACAAACACACACACACACACACCCAGAAAAGCATAACAATGGAACAGTCAATACTATAAAATTGATCACCGCTGTACTACACCCCAGAGTTATTGATCAAACTGCCTGTTGAAACGAACTCTTTAAACACACCTGAGCTACACCATAATGAGCTCGAAAACACTCCGACAGCACAATTAGCAAATCCAGCTATCTTGCACACGTCTGATCGCATTCAGTTACTGTTCATGGTGGCTGTTACTTGTATGAATTAGCGGTACATTAAGTCTTGCTGTGCTTGATTACAAATTTTTTTTTTAATCCATGTTGGTTTTATAGAATGCATCTTAAAGATTTAGATTATGGTATATTAAGTAACACTTTATTTTACAGTATCCATGTTATACATTACGTGTACTTATTGTAGTAATAGTAACAGCAAATTATGCATAATTACATGCAGCTAACCCTAAACCAAACCCTAATAAGTATATACTTTTGCTATGTATAATTTTGCTGAAACAAGGATACCATGAAATTAAGTGTAACTGTACTTTACTCTGATAAAAACAATGAAAATGCTATTAGCTTGTAACATGTCAAATTTTTTGGGGTTGGTATGATTTTTTCAAAATGTCTGTTATGCTCACCAAATATGCATTTATTTGATCAAATCAATTCTGTGAAAACAGTAATATTGTGAAAGATTGTTACAATTTAAAACAACTGTTTTCTATTTTAATACATCTTACAAAAAAAAGTCTTATCAATGCTTAACCATAATAATTTTTTTTCAGGAATCTTTATTGAATAGAAAGTTCAAGAAGTATTAAAAAAAAAACATTAAAATGCAGTTAGCTTTTTACATGTCTGAGTTCAGCGAATAACACTCACATACATAAACACACAAATGTCCCTGCATGATGGCTGGGCCAGACCACTACTTCCTGAGGCCCATGTGAAAACATATCCTCTAACTTGACACTACCGGTCGGTGTGGAAACGAGAGACCTGAAGTGAGGTGGGGAGAGGCCCTCTAAGGACACAGTGTGTTTTATACAGTGAAGGCTGTGTGTGGAACACAGTGTGTGACAAACTCTTCTCAGGCATGTGTAGAGTGATCAGACATCCCAGGACAGTACCAATTTTACTAGCTATGTCTCATGCATGTAATGCTATAAAACACCATTGTAAACTGAAATTGCTGTGCTTCTTGATTTTTCAATGAGAATCCAGCAGATGTACGATGTAGAAAAAGAATCAAGAAAAAACATGTCAAGTCCACAAGGTACACTTGTCTCCAACAAGGTACACATTACACTTAACACAAATATTATCTAGTTTCATAACATACAAGTAAATATATTCTGATATTTTATTGACCACCAGAGCTCTTTGGTAAAATTTAGAACCATTAAGAATGAATGAATAAATGAATGAATGAATACCAGTGCAATCATAAATATATATTTTTCTTTAGGTAATGCATTGACACTTTTACAACACAACACACAACACATCTTTTCCGGCTCCTCAATAGTCCTCCATTGGTCTTCTCAATCATGTTTCATGCTTGTTGAGGTTTAAATGATGCTAATTAAATTCTCCCATTCAAAACCTGCAAATTACTCATGTGGATTTTGGTTACACTTTATTTTAAGGTGTCCGTGTTACAGTCTAATTACACATTTTAAGTACTGAGTAATATTAATTAACTACATGTACTTACTATATGGTTAGGGTTAGGATCAGGGTTTGGTTTAGGGTTACTTGCATGAAATTATGCATGATTAATTGTAATTATAATAGTATGTATTTGTGCCATGTGTAACAAGGACACCTTAAAATAAAGTTTTAACTGGATTTCTTTTAACTACACCACCATCCATATGTTTGCGATTGGCAAGAATTTTGAATGATTTTGAAAGAAGTCACTTAAGCTCATCAAGACTGCATTTATTTTATCAAAAATACAAAGCTCTGTCATGAAACTCCAGATGGCACAGACCAGTTCTAACCCAGTATGATATATTCACATGGTGCAGCTGATTGGTTTCTTTTGCATCAGCAACCAATGAGCTTGGTGCTCAACATTCAATTTCTTGGCTAGAAGTGCTGTAGCTGTTGCAGCATGCTTCAGAAAACCTCCACCTTCCCCAGCTCCACCTGTATAGATCTGCTATGGCGTAATGTCATGTATGTTATTTATGGGGCTCATTTCATATATGTTATATGTACAGCAGCAGTATTTGCTCACAGCAGCATGTCTGTGGATGTATTGGCAGTAGTAAGTGTCGGTACAGTAATATTGTGAAATATTATTACAATTTAAAATTAAATTTTTTTAATTTAATGTTTTGAAATGTAATTCAGAATATTCTATTTGATGCTCAAGAAACTGTGCTACATTTCCAGGATTCTTTGATAAATAGAAAGTTCAAGAAATATTTTGCAACAGTATAAATGTCTTGGGGTTCACGTTTCATTAATTTAATGTGTCCTTGCTGAATAAGAGTATAAATAAATACATATAAACATACTGACCCCAAACAACATTTGTTATCAGGTATTACATAGTTTTTCAATGACTACCTCTTAAATTACCAAAACACTTTACATTGATGACATAAATTACTTTAATAATCACTTTAATAATATTATTGTTAAAGGGGCCATTTGATGCGATTTAAATTTTTCCTTTCTCTTTGGAGTGTTACAAGCTCTTGGTGCATAAAGAAGATCTGTAAAGTTGCAAAGACAAAAGTCTCAAATCCAAAGAAATATTCTTTATAAAAGTTAAGAGTCAACCCCGCCTACCTAAAATGGCTCGTTCTAACACGCCCCCACATGTCTACGTCACGATGTGGGAAGATTTGCATAACGCTGCCCAAATGTTGAAAGAATGCAAAGAAAAATGGCGTAACTTTAATTCTTGCTGTTGCCGCCGCTGCCATGTTGTGAAGTCGCTGTGTGTTTCGTTGTGAAAGCGAAACTACTTTGTTTGGCCTTCCAAAAGAGGACACAACTAGAAATCAGTGGTTAAGTTTTATTTACAACACTGCTCCAGAACAGTTCAACCCAAATATTCAGATGTGTGCTGCACATTTTATGGAGGATGAGGACTGTTTCCTGAACCAATAGCCTCCAATGCATCTGTGGCACAAAGGCTGTTTCTATAAAGTTGGGCAGTTCCAACTTTGCAAGGACAGTCTGGCGCTTCTGACTCACAGCCTGTAAGTCCGTTTTTTATATTTAAATAATTTGCCACTGATGATTCAAATGCGAGTTTTGAGCAGTGTAGAGTTGGCTTGTTGTTACTCTGATCTCAAATGCAGACATGGTTTTATGTTTACGCAGCGTGATACGCAACGCAACGAGTAAAAAGACAGTATAAGTAATTATAATCAGTAATTATGTCCCCACTGGATGCAACAAATGCCTCATTTGTAATGGGTTTTATTGGTTTTGTCTCGTCCTGTTGGGAGACGGCATCACAGTATGTTAAGGGGAGTAACATTTCCGTCACACGCTTGAGGTATTCGGCCAATCACCACACACTGGATAGCTGGCCAGTCAGAGCACACCTCGCTTTTTTAGAACGATGAGCTTTGTAAAAATCGACGCGTTTCAGAAAGGCGGGGCATAGAGGAGAAACAATAATGTACATTATATGGAAAATAATGTGTTTTTTTAACCTTAAACCGCATAAACACATTGCATCACACCAAATACACAAAATAATGTTATTTTTTGTTTTTATCAGTGTCATATGACCCCTTTAATGTTGATGATACTGATCACGACCTGCCCTGTCTGTGTTATCATAGTCATCTCACCACAAACATAGCGTTTCATGATTTAGGGAAGACTTACGAATACTATCAGTTCCTTCACCATGCATGTCTAGAGCTTCACACAGCCATGACCATCATTCTGCCCCTTCTGCAACTCTCTTGCTCGGTTTCGGTATTTTTAGGTCGGCACCCATTTCAGGTACCTGTTTCTATTCTAATGTGCTGTTTACTGCATACTTGTTTACAGTTATTACAGTGGAGAAGAGAAACAAATACCCAGATGCTTCTCCATCTCCTGCCCATCCAGGACACCAATCACAGCCAGCCATAGGGGCAGATCAATCAAAGATGTCTGATTAGGTGAACGGAGATCTGCTGTCATTTGTATCCCTCCTCCCTTTAACCACACAGGAGAGAAGAAAGCAATCCCGCTGAATGCAGATTGGGTGTCAGTCAAGGGACTGTCCACACGTGGACCGTACACACAAACACACACTGTCCGCATGCACAAATATATTAACAAGCAGCTCTGATGCCCATAATCACAGCTGCGGCACACGGGTGTGACGGGCTAAAATGCCAAGCTTGACAGTAAAGGAAATAAGAAGAGATATGCTGGACGATGCAAGGTGGTGATTTGTGTAGGTGAAGCGGTTATAGCGCACAGAGAGAGGGCCAATTTCTACACCGTCAAATTGTGTTTAATTTTCTCTCCTCTCCTCCCAATCTGTCAGTGGGATGAGCATGTTTAGAACATTCTGGAAGCCTGTAATTGAGGTTAACATCACAACTGATTGAGAACATTCTATAATGGTACCTGTGCGTTACAAGTGTGACTGCATTCATTCGTATGCCCTCTGTTTGCTGTGTGAAAACAACATACACAGAAAGGTCACTGAGTTATCACGATAAAGGACAAATCTTTAACAAAATGTAGTTTAAATTCTTAGAAGTTTCGTTATTTTGTATTTGTATTTGGCTTTTAATAAAGTGTTGTTTAAGACTAGTGGAAATATTACATTCAAAATACACTTTTAAGTACATACACAATTACAATACATATCTTTAAAGGATTTATTTAGTTATTCTTTTTTTCCCTCATGTAGTCAGAAGTTTCTAATTCAGTACACCACACATTTCTGTTCCTATCTATAATCTATAGGGGGTTGTTGATCCATAACTTGCCTGATTTCATTCCTAAAAACTGGGTGAAAGTGTTGTTTTTACTGATTTACTGGGTGATTAAAAGAGACCCCTCTTATCAAAAATAAATAAATAAAAAAACCCCTATAAAAACCTTTGAGTTTAATGTCGACAAAATGAAAAGAATTGTGAACCTGACTTTATCCAGTGTTCAGATTTCTGTTTTGGAAATGCAAATTAGTGCATATTTAATTGGATAATGCATCATTTGCATATTTAAATAACATTTCAGAAAACTTGTAAAACAAAACTAAATTCTTAATGTAATCAATCAACTGCAGAAGCAGTCAGTTATTTATTTATTTATTTATTTTACCCTATTCACCCGGGGTGTCTTGCCTCAGTTTTTATTTTTGTTTATTTATTTTTTTAAACAAATATAAAAAAAAGTTTAATAATTAAATTTTTGGGCAGTCGCACCACATAACTTATTAACCATGACACACAGTCATGAGGTTCTTCAGGGGCCTTCGCCATAATGTTACTTCCTTTTTGAGTTTTTATCTGCATTTTGGTTGGATAACATGGCTTCACATGACTTTGAAAAATAATTTATTTTTAATTTCTATTAATTTATTTAATAAAGAGTAGTACAGTAGTATTGCTAAAATATGAATAAAGAACAATAATAAAAGATTTTGACAGGCTTCTTTTTTTCTTCTTTCATGCAGTTGTTTCACCCTGGCATTTCTGATTTCACACCCTTCAAAAAATATGAATCTTGTATATAAAATATGAAAATGAAAAATATGCTCATCATAGTGTATATAAAGTTATTGTATGCATGAATTGCCTTTTTAATGTATTTTTGAATAGTGTCAGACAAAAAGCAATTTCATTGACCCAGAAAAGAAAAATTACGGTTGTGACTGCAGCTGCCAGTCTTCAGTTGGTACAGCTGTGACCAGCTGTTAACCACAAGCTAGCACAACCCAGGAAAAAACTGTTGTGGGACGATACTTACTCGCATCATTAAGGCAATAAATCTGATTTTCGGTTAGCGTACAGGCCGCGCGTCCAGATCCCAACCGGGAGTGTGTGTAGCTTGGGCAGAGAACAGAGGTCCTGGCCCTGCCAGGGCCGTGGAGGAAAGGAGCCATGTTTGGATGTTCTCTCCACGCCTCACTGACCTGCACTCTTGGAACCGAGGCTCCGCCAAAGCCTGCCAAAACACCACCACTGGCATCCACCTCTGCACCGGGGCTAGACTCCGACTGCCAGACAATAGAGAGTAATGTAGCGAGACCACACACATATGTACTGTACAAGCAGCATAAGAAAAAGCAAAATCAGTTTAACTGTGCAGAAGCCATTTTAAATAACTGCATCTCTTATTTATGTGCCTAATATGGGATTTGAGTATCAGACAGGGAGAATAAGGCGAAAGCCCATGAGCTTACTGTCAGCCTCTTGAGACAAGCATCCATGCAGACAGATAGCTTATGTGCTTCTCTTATTTCA
The DNA here is from genome assembly GCF_001515645.1 of Sinocyclocheilus grahami. Lineage (NCBI taxonomy): Eukaryota > Metazoa > Chordata > Actinopteri > Cypriniformes > Cyprinidae > Sinocyclocheilus > Sinocyclocheilus grahami. Next base: position 227,165 of record NW_015505884.1, on the reverse strand, counting down.
TTAAAACATCAACAAGCAATTATGACAGTAAATATGATCCTGTTTTACAGGAAGGAGACAATGGCATTAAAACAGTCTTTGATTTGGCTGTAGGAGCAGGTCCCATATTCGCACACTCTCTCCTTTTCTCACATAAAATCAGAATACCAATAGCCTCCCACCCCTCCCCCCCGCACGCGCACGCACATCCAGACACACACACATCCTCTGAATCAGCAGGAGTCCAAATCAAGCTGATTTTCCTTTTTGATTCAGACGTGGAGCACAGCTCAGATTGGATTTCAGAGAGGAGCAGAGGAGAGGACACTGGGAGAGAGAGAGAGAGAGAGAGAGAGGAATGAAGTGGTGGAGGAGAATGTTTTGCATAATATAACGTGAAAATAAGAAACAGAGAAGTCAGTGCAATAGATCTCTGTCTTAGCATGCTAGTCTATTTCTCTCTTCACACACACAAAGGATAAAAACAAGCCAAAAACAGAGTATTCCCGCATAATCTCACTAATGTTATACTAGGTGTGTTTGTAATAATGTGGCAGTGATGGACAAGCCTGTTCTGTATATTTTTCTTCCAAAATCTGCAAAACCTTCATAAGCAATATACTAAGGTTTGAATTCAGTGTTTACACAATATTGGTACTATAATGGTTACTGGCCAAAATTAGAAATAAAAAATGATACTGGATATATATCAGCAAATACTGCATGCTCATTTCTAATTTTTATAATTCAATTTCCTTTGCTACCATTTAACACTCTTTTAAAGTTATTCAAAAAACACTCTCCAATGTAATCTTTAGAAAATTTCAAAATTAATATCAATTTGTCATGCTGTACTGTATATTATAAAGCAGTGCTACCTAGTTATACACTTATTTAGATTATTTAGCCAAAACAGTATCTGCCATTTATTGCTTATCGACCATAATATGAACATAATTATTGGCTTTTTAGTATCGGTCAGCATTCTAAAATTGGTATATTATATCCTACCTAGACCTGTTCTTGTCAGTGTTTGAAGGCAGCATTGATGCACCCTTCGCTGGTTATGATATCCCACAATCCTGAGCACAAAGTTTGTCAGTTGAAGAATAAAAATGGAATCCTTTTTTCCTTGTCATTTTAATTTACTATTCAATTTCTACATAAAAATAACCATTGCATTCATTACATATGCACTTGATTTTTTCCAAAATCTCATTTGAATTTATTTTCTTTGTTTACTTAGGTGGGACGTTCATACAAAATTACTGCCTTCTAAGTCACTGACTGACAGGGCAGCTACCTTAGAGTTTCGGACAGAACCACAAATTACTCCATGACCTGCCATAAAACAGATCACAAAAACAACATAAAAGGGTGTACATGTCAGTTTAGTGTGTGTGTGTGTGTGTGTGTGTGTGTGTGTGTGTGAAGGTACGATTCAATACTCACAGTCAGGAGGTGGCAGTGTTGGTGATAAAGTGTGTGTTCATTTGCTCAGCCAGTGAAGTTGGACTAATGCAACACACCTGCTGTCCCTGCACCATCATTAGCCTCGGCGGCCCAGCGGAAAGGTCAAGGCTAAATTGCGATCTGCAGCCGTTCAGGAGGTGCGTAAACACGCAGTCATCGCCCTGATCGCAACTAATGCACACGCTGATGAGTAGGTGGGAGCTACCACCGCGGAGAGATGCATGGTGGGAAAATAATTTCAACGCGGAAATCTCGAGGAGGTGAGACTCGTGAACTTCACGTGCAGTCACAACATAATCATCCAAATGATCTATCCCATTCCAGCCCACCTGTGTGGCATAGAAAATTTTACTAGGAGCCGAACATGAACCGCGATGGCTATGTGTGTGTGCACACGTTTGTTTGTCAGGGAATATTTTACCAGATTATACAGCAAGAAACATGCTCACATATAAACATACACACCCACACAAACACTGCCTCGGCGTACCTGCCCGATGGTAATTAATCGCTGTGGTATTTAGGCCTGTTGGAGTAGACAAATATGACAGAGACAGGGACAATTATGATCCTTGTTCAAGCTACATTAACCCTCCGTGCTATTACAACGCGGGCTGCTTCTCCTCGGCTTGTAAAAAGCAGCGAGGAGATTGTTCCTCATGGGCCATGGAGATATTAATGAAAGAAATGGAAGATTGTGTTTATTGTAGTCACATAATTGCAAATAAATTTAAATTAGCCGGCATGTCACCCCTGTAAGTGCGAGCTTGTGGACTAGAGTTGACTAGCCCTGGATGAATGGGAGAAAACGACAACCAAACTAGGCGGATTTGACTTTCTATGCAATTTCTTCCCTTTGTGAAGTCGGGAGGTGGTGATGGGGGATTTCAAGGTCACTCCCATGAGTTTTACTGCAGATTTTTCTTCATTTTTCATTTTTTATATGTTATTTGTGTCTGTGTGTGTGGGGGGGGGGGGTCATATTAAATAGATTCAAAATAACTTGCAAAGAATAGAATGTTTTTTACTATGCCAGCATGTAAAAGAGACAGAAGGAGTGGGGAGGAGGAGGAGGGATGTGGACGGAATGATGGGGAAAGAAATAGGAAGAGAAAATGAGAGGAGAGGGAGATGAGCGGGAATGTGTTTAGTATTCTTCTCTGATCAGCAGTTGGTGTGTGCTCTTCGCTTCTCTTTTCCTCCAGCTGAAGAGAGGAGAATATTTAAGCAATGTCATCCGACAGGTCAGCCACAACACTGGACAGACTGACCTTTGACCTGTGGTAGAGAATCACTGTCTGCCAGGTTCCAACATCAACACGATAGAAAAAGATCCAGTTCAACATGTTAATTTGGACTTTCTCATGCATCGCCTTTGTGATTTTGTTTTAAGTGTAAGTCATTTATGAAAAGAAAAAAAAAACTTTTATGAAAGGATCATTTTATTACTGAGATTAGTATTATTCTTTCATTATCATTTTTAATATGTGGATCTTTCTACAAAGCAGGTGTCATTTGTGTACAGTACCCAATAGGCATATGAATAACTAATGCTATTTTTTTAATGGCATCAGCAAAAAATGTAGTAATATTTTATTTTACATTATGTCTTTATTTATTTATTTCCTTTTGTCATGAGTAATTATTTTAAATTTATGTATGGAAAATATGGGAAAAATATAGGCTTGCATTTTGTCTTTATTCTCCAGAAACAGCATATACTTAAAAATTTAGTTGACAATAATGCATTATATAAGTATCCTGAAGTTTTGTCCTAGAGTTATATGTTAATACTTTTGCTACCATATTTTTCCCTGTTAAAGTATCAAACTACTAAAAACAAACAAATAAATAAAAATCACTATCCTTTGAGGAAGTTAACTTTTCAAACCCACTTGTTTTTATCACTTGGATGATCTTAAAATGTCAACCATGATTTTGTATCAAACAACTGATAACTGAAAAGTAGATATAACTATCAGATTTCTCTTTCTAAGCACAATGTTTGCAAATTAAAAAGGTAAAACTGTCAACCCTGTTCGCTTTTTGATACATCTACATTTATATCCAAATGTTCAGCTCTATTAATTTGGAGATTTAAGAATTCAGTGGAACGGTTAGCACATATAATTTGTTTGTAAGAATGTTTAAATGTTTTATAGAATGACCTTCAAAAGTTTGTGGCATCAACCACACTTGAAACTTATTGGACTTGTGCTTGATCACTTTACTCTGCAAAGGTGGCAGTGAAAAAAAACAGCTGCTGAATGAACAGTCATGAAAACTAAAGGAGAGATGGATAGATGGAAATAAACTTTCTACATGAAACAAATTACAGCGACACCTTTGTCTCTGAAGCCAAATTTTACAATGCATTTGAGCATTTAAAATTCTGTGTGAACATAAACATCGGGAACATTGTGTTACCATGTTAAAGACAACATATGTTTGCTTTATGATAGAAAGAATGAATCAAGATTGTGTATTGATGCATTTTAGGATTTGGAAATTCAAAGATAATATGCTGTGACAGATAAAATAAACTATCAAACCTGAAACAGAATGAAAAATACATACATATACACAGTACATACCACCACCTATATCTACGATATCAGATTCAAATCATGCATACGGCTGAACCCTGACAGACAGACAGATTACATAGAGAGCAGACAGGCAAAAAGTTATCTGCTCAGAAATATAACAATATTGTGCCAGACAGAATCCCACTCAGACATCATGCAGCATGTCTCCTGCAATAAATCCACAATGATATTCGGAAAGTTGTGATTGAAAATAATCTGTCAAAATAGGTATGTTCTTTGTGATAATTATCATCATTTTTGATATTACTATTATTGTTATTGCATTTCTCCTTTCCTCTGGCAAAGATGATAACTTGTGTAGGCTTGCTGAATTCAAATGTTACCACTTGATAGAGAATCTGTCACGGAGGAGTAAACAAAAGTGCTTCCTTATTTATTTATTTCTTTCTTTCTCATCGCCAGAGCCTTGAGTGATCAGTTTACTTTCTGCCTCGGATTACAATCAGTTAATAATGGTGATTCTGCCTCACGGAAAGGGATTGTGAGAAACTGCGCAGGGCGGGACGGCGGCCCCTCGATCGCGAAAGAGCGGGGGCATCAAGGATCCGGCTAACAAAAACCCCGGCGGATAAACCACTGCCACGGCTTTTTGAAAGAAAGAAACGAGAGCAGCGCAGAATGACAGGAGAGCACGGGCGTTTCTAAGCAGGCTTTAAGATGGCAGATAAGGGTGTAAGAGAGAGACTGATCTTCTGGCAGGTCAGGAGGGATCCTGAGCCGGAACGTCGTATCAGCCTAAACCCAGACCCCTCGCCCCCCGCTCCCCGCTCGAGGGCCAGCTGGTTGCCGTGGTGAGGAGCCGTGGGGGCTTGCCGGGGGCGATAAGCCTGCGTGAGCCGAGGGAGTCGAGCAGAGAAAGAGAGCGACAGATTTCACAAAGGAAAAGAAGAGGAGCGTGGAGAGCGAGGAGCGGAGGGAGATGACGAGGGGAGGGTTAGAGAGGAGACGCTTGAGTGAATAGGCGTGCATTGTAAATCTCTGCCGTGGCAACCTGCAGCTGTGGAGATCGGTGTGATGTGTGGGTGACTGGGAGAAGAGAGGCCGGCTGCACGACGGCAGAGGATTTCTCCTCCAGCGCGCTGCTTATGACAGCTAACGCAGCAAGAGGAAGCGACCGGTTAGGAAGAATTACAAGAGCTATGCAGCCTGCCATCTTACAAATGAATCCCGTTTAGCCTCGGCATGTAAATAAATAGAGTTCACTTGGAGGGAGAGGGAGAGAGAGAGAAAGATAAAGAGAGAGAAGGAGAAAGAGGGTGACAGAGGCAGGGAAATGGCAGCAGCGGTAATCAGCTGCAGGAATGTTTATCGTGTGTGCATGCGTGTGTGTGTGTGGCTGCTGAAATTATGCAAGCGAGTAACAATGAGCAAATTGAACCCCCACAAAAAGCGACACAAGGTCAGGCGGAAAGACGAGGCATTGGGGTTGAAAGTGGTGGGCGTGAGAGGATAACAGATCATGATAAATTGGCTCACATTTTACAAACCGCTGGCCCTAATGCCCTGCTCCCAGCCAAGACCGCTAGGCTGGAACTTTCCGTACTGTAATACCTCCACTCAGCCATTTGTGATATATGAAAACCAAGCTGTGGCACTAATTGCACAATTACAAAGCGGAAGCCGAGCTGTGGTGAGGCAGGGTGTGCAAACTGGAGGGGGTACGGTGATACACGCAGGCCATCCCACTCATTTGTGGTCTCCTTTTTTTATTCTGTGGAAAAGGAATAGTTCTAGTCCTTGCGCACACTCTCATTAGGTAGTTAGGTTATTTAGTAGAGGTGCCGTTAAATATGCCACTCGCTTATTTCGGTTAGTCCAGACTTTCCCCTCGAGATCCCCACTGGACACGGATTCTAATGCACACATTTCCTCCACAAACACTGCAGGACTGTGTACCGTTCCTCACCTGCCTAGTGGCCCAAAAAACCCAGACCAGGTTCTCCCCCCAAGGGATGGAAAAAAACCCCGTCAATGTGTAAGTGTGTGTGTGAGTGAGTGTGAGAGAGAAAGAGAAAAAAATGTATCTTCTACATCGATGAAAGGACAATTTATTACCGTCTGCTGTGGGAGACAGAATATTTTGCCCCAGTGCTTTGCTGGCCCTGTTGACTGTCTGAATGAGGAATGGGAGCGTATTAGAACCCGGGCTGCTTCTGCACAGCCGCGCCTGGCACCGAACCATCACAGCCCCCAATACTGCCCAGGGTCAGAGGTCAAGAGCGGAGCAGCGACTGAGGCTCATGGACCGCTGTACATTGTTTCGTCTCTCGCTGTCACAGATTGATACATTATTATTAGTGCCTGCTCTTCCACGCCTCTCAACAGCCCAAGAGCTGTCCTCAAGGAATTATGAGTGTTTTCAGAAAGGGCTTCTGACAAGGTATAAGACTGAGATAGCAGCGAATATTGAAAGCATTTGTCTTGAGAACATCCTGTCATGTTAAAACAACAATGGCTATTTGAACATATTGGTATTAGGCCTGTTTTACAATGTATGTTCAAGCAGAGCATAAGTAAAATTACTGCAACAACAGCAAGCTGCGTATATATTAAATTTATAAATATATTTATATTACATAAAATAAGATGTTTGTTATGTTAATACATTATTTAAAAGGAGACTTCTGGTTAGTAAATCCAGTAAATTCAACAGACCTTTTCTGTGGAATTAGCATAACCATGCTGCTACAAAACTCTGTTTTGTACATTCAACATATACTGACAAGTACTGTAATAGAAAGCCACATGAACAATTTAAGTTAATCAGAAATAGCTTTTCCACAAGCTGAGGTAAATACTAGAAGGTGCACACAGTGTCATGCACACAAACACAAAACACCATCATGATGATATTTCAATAAAACAATGCAATAAACATTGATCCCTAATGCACATAACTGATAAGAAAAATCTAAGAAGAAATATTTTCGCCAATGAAAATATATAAAATGTAAAGTCACACAGGGAGTTCTGGGAATATCAATTTACATGTATTTATTGTAAATTAGAAGATCACTTGTTCTTTATACTTCCAAAACCTTTCACTGCAAAATGACATTAAATGTCCCATGAGATCTATTACAATTTTTCACCATACTGTTAACTATAAACATACTGTTAACCAATGAACAGGATTTTGCTATAGCATTTCTACAATCTTTTAGGATTAAAACTATAATAATTTCTTAAAGTTAGGGTTAGGATTCTCTGAAGAGAAACGAGAATTATTATGAATTAAATGTAAATTTTTCTACACAAAAATAGAACCTAAACTGCAGTTTTAAACTGCGTACATCACTTGTATTTAGTCAAATTTACAGAATATAATTACAGTCCTGTCTGCGGAACTTGTGTCTTCTGTGAATGTGTAAGTAGTTCACTCTTGTTGCTTTATTACAAGCTCATAAGCTGATATTACAAAAGACTGTGTTGTTAAATAGGTTCATAGTGCGTTTTAACCAATTTTCTGCTTAGTTCAGCATGCTATGCGCTATTACTCACACACACAAACATATGTACACACACACACACACACACACACACATATATACACACACACACACACACACACACACACACACACACACACACACACACACATACACACACAAACATATGTATACACACACCTGATAACATTTGTGATTCTTAAGGGTCAGATAAATTCATCATAAAAACAACCACAAATCAATGGGAGAAACCTTCTGTCTCAATCACTGGAAAACCCACTGGCACTGACAGACCATCCACTGGCACATAGAACTGAAGACGTGCTCCGGAAAGCGAAGGATGAAATAGAAGAGTGGTGCGGGCTCAAAGTTTAAGGCTATAATTGTTTTGCCTCTTAGCAGCATTAAGATAATTTTCCTGCAAAACAGATGGTCACAGAAAAAGCCATCTAGTTTTTTCCAGCCGTTTTCTCGGCTGAGGATGATCCCCAGAGTAATGCTTAATGTCTCCACGTATCTCAGGTGTAATCGGCGAAATGACGTTACTATTTATCTCATGTCTAGTTCAGCAATAGTAACCAACGACTGCCGGCGTGACCTCGGGTGTGTGCACATTAATTTTACCTCAGTGTTTTCTATAGCATCAATTAATAAAAAGTGACGAGGTTTGGAGCAAATGAACAGCCCTTGAGAAATGAGGGTCTGGACTTAATTGCTCAGTAAATTAAGAGCTTACAATTGTGACGATGCGGACTAGTTTTAATATTTAAAAAGTCATTAGATGTGGAAATGTCTGGCTTAGTTAAGTATGTAGTCACCCACAAGGACATTAAAGACCACATGAAACAAAGATGCGTTAAAACACAATCAACGGTACACACACACACAAACTGCATACATCTATCAATGCTTACAAACATGCACAAGTCCACATACATGCATGAACGTGCACAGATGCCTACAAAACCCGTACATGAGCAATTCGGAGAGCAGCGGTACAGTAAATACTCCATTTGTCCACAAAGTATGCATCTAAATATATTTAATAATTCTATGGATTTGTTGTCACTTCATTTGCATGACAACAGTCTGCTAGTAAACCAGCAATTGCCGCTGTGATACAATCTTCGCCATAATGGAGTTGTGATGGAGCTTCATGGTGAGGAGAAATTGAGCAAGTTAAGCCAGCTGAAGCCGGGGACGCTAAGCGTTAAGGATGATGGATCACTTTCAGTAATTCCGCTTTATTATGATTGGGCAAGATCAATATTTTAACAGTTCGGTTACAGGCTTTAGTACAGTACTTAATATGTATTATTCATAACCTTTGTCAGCGCAGGAGGGCAGCGTGTCTCAGACTGAGTGGAGAGAGTGAGAGGGAGCGAGAGAGAAAGATAGAAGGACACTTATGATTCTGCCAGTGGACTAAAAGACCACAGAGGTGTATGCAGAATTCTACAGTGCTGAATATAGCTTTGTCTATCAATATGCATAAAAAGTGGTCATGCGATTTTGGGTGAAAAAAAACTGCTATATGAGAACATACTTCTAAACATACCCTTAAAAACTTATCCTTGGTTATACGATGGTACACTGGTGATATCAGATGGAAATACATTTGTACTTTGATATACACCATACTGGTATACAGGAATTTCAAAGAATAATACATCTATTATTTTTGTAAGAAATTCATTATAATGTGCTTCATACATACAATGATTTGGATTTACCTCTTCTGTGGTGTTTATAATTTTTTAATTAATATTCATTTAGCAAATTTTTGGGATGGAATACATGTCTAAAATGTCTGGGTGATACAACTGTCTGGATATCATAATGTAAAAAAATAGCATTATTTCATAAGAAAGTCTAATAATATCATCTTGTTATAATATAAGTTTTATCATAATTTACATACGCATTTATATGCATTCAAGGTGTAAGGAAATAATCCTCTTTTTATATGATAGTGACATTTCTCAATTAAAACATCATTCAACTGAATCTTCTCTTGAAAATGGTTCTACAAAACCAAAGCAAATCTTATTGTATTTTATTATACATGTTATTGTTATTACTATTATTTTCATTGTCTTTGAACCTCTTCTTTGTCATTGACTCATTAATATCATGATCTTGCAATACCATGGTAATTTTTTTTGTGGATATTTTACAATGACAAAAGAGCCGCTACAGTTGTCTTTCGGTTGTCTCTGATTTCCTCCGATGACAGAAAGTTTGTGTTGGAACAAAACACCTCCAAACACCTTTGTGAAGCACATCGTTATGCCAGCCTGTGTTTCAAACATGCAACTCATGTTTCAGTCATCGGCTTCCGTATTATGTTGTTTCCTCAACTGTACATTTAATTTTTATGTTATTTGCATCATTGATATCAAAGCTCAGTTATTTATCCAATACCGAATGTAAGTGTTAAAAATGTATTTTTCACAGGGATGGGCTGTGTAATTTTATTTCATTTATTTATGTCTGTCTTTGGCACATCCGTAGCTCACTTGGCGTAATACTGATGTCTGCGTGCTGTGCGTGTGTCAGTGACATACTTTCGCAGAGCTGGAAGTGAAACCGCTGGGATTAAACACAACGGCACATTCATATCTGGTCACACGCTCAGCTGCGGCGCAGGAAGGTCTGTCACTATCAAAGCTGCCTGGAATATTCTCCCAGCAAAAGCCAGGGAAGAGGATTTCTTAGCAAGCTCCTAACCATCTTTTTTGAAAAGCAAATCCTTTGTACCCCTCCCAAAACTCCTGGCCTGCGTTCACCTCCCCCGTATTTAAAGTCCCCGTGTGTAACGAATGGGAGCGAGCCCCGGAAAGTTTGTCGCGGGGAGTGGGTCGCTCTGGCTCTGATTAGATGTGGAGTGGTAATAGGCTCCTCTACGCGCTGCCGCTAACCCTGCTGCTCCCCCGGCAGCCACTGCGACTGGAATTAATCAGTCCTTCTGGGAACTTCCCTCAGCCGCTCTCTGCAGGCGAGCCACTCCGGAGTCATTTGCCAGCCAATCCTACTGTCAGGCTTCTGTCATTTAGGCCTTTTCAATATGCCTTTAGCTCCCCTCCCTTTCTTTCTCCACCTCCCTACATTAAAGAGAGAACAAGACAGACAGACAGACAGAAACTGGAACGACTGACAGATTAGCCTGATGTCAGATGCTTTATAGACGGATAATTGTATTACACCTCCATACTAAACGCTGAGAGTGTATTAATAAAAAAAAAAACACAAAAAAAGCAAGTATGAAGGACACTGACTTTTCAGGTGACCGCTCTTTTATTTATTTATATAGGCGGTAATTAGGATCGCGCAAATCTAATGAATCCTTTGCTCTTATCGGCACCGCGAGCGGCGTTGTCCTAAATGTGACAATAGGTGGGCCAGCTTTGTTCCTCGTTTATGAAACCCCGGAGTCCTAACTACCAATTACTGTGGCTCTCCCTCCCCTGGGCATCAGGCTGCTGGATCTGCCCGCTCTGCCACGCTAAGCCCGCTTAAGTGACCTATTTTAGGCTCGCAAGCAGACTAGAGAACACCTCAAAGGTTAGATTATCCTATGATGAAATACAGGGCATTCTTGCTGCAAATTACCCAGGGAAAGAGAGAAGTATTTCTCCCACCTCGAACCGCAGAGCACGGCCAGCGGCCAAACAGCCCTGCAACCACCCAGGAATGAGCCGCAAAAATATTCATGAGTAAACAAAAGGAGTGATTTGAAAAATGGCCAGAGGAAAGAACAGATTAATAAGAGAGAGAGAGAGAGAGCGAGAGAGAGAAACATGAATAGTGTATTATAAAAATATTCTGTAGCTCCATCTCGTCGAGGTCAGGGGGAGATAGCGGCAAGGCTTCATTAGGAGCCGATCTCTGCCTCTGTACCACATTTGCCCCAAACCCAGGGGAGCCAAGGACTGCTAAAGAGGAAGTGGTACCAACTAAGAGGACAGAGGAGAGAATACGTGAGTGAAATGAGCAGGTGATGAATCACGCTGATGTGAGCATTGACATTTTTTGTTGCTATGAAGAAGTCGTTTGTTTTTTCATATAAACCAGTGTCAAAAGTACATAGTGGTAATTAACGGGATAGTTCACCCAAAAATGTTCACCCTCATGTCATTCCAAACTCGTAAGACTTTGGTTCATATTTGAAACACAAATTAAGATATTTTTATTGAAACCTGAGAGGTTTCTGTCCCTCCACTGAAAGTCCAGGTTTTCAAAATGTAAAAGATTGAGAAAGGTTATGAAGGTGATGTAAAACAAATCCATATTGTTTAATTAGAGTCTTCTGAAGAGACACAAACGCTTTATATGATGAACAGATTTAAAATATGCTTTAATTTACATCTAAACAATGGTCAACACACATATATAAAGCACATCATATTTGGTAAACACAGACGCTCAAACATGCCTGCGTCATGCATGAGATCCAATGAGGTTGTTCTAGCACATGACACACACACACACACACACACTTCTGTGTTTACCACATGTAATATGGTGTATGTATGTGTGTCCTTTTATAAGAGTGTCCACACTCAAAAAAATATATTTTAGTTGTTTGCTCAGTTTACTTAAATAAAATAAGCTAAAACAACACAAATATTTAGTTCTTTTTTTACTCAGTTGTCATTTGCGCTCAATTTTATTACATTAAATTAAATTACATTTGTAAAATGTTAAGTTAACTTAAACCATTTGTGTTGGGGCTACATGAATCCTTTACGTTGCATTGACTGAAACTGGGCAGTGGATTTCTAGTTCCCAGCATGCTTTGTATAGGGCTAGATCAGGAGAATAAATGTTGAAATTAAGTGCTGTTTAATGTGCTTTTTAGTAAAGGGCCAGGCCTATTAAAGTTTGTTCAGTTATATTTGACATTTAAAGGAGTTTATGTTTATGAGTTTACCATTATGGTGAAGTGTAAACCTTGTGGTTAGGCTATGGCTACATGAGCTAAAACAATGTTGTGCTCAGTGAGTGTTGTTAGCACTGTGCTAATGCCAGTGATGAGAACATTTTTACTTGATCGTTATTAGCATGCTACAAAAGTTGTACTTAGCATGTGAACAAGTGTTATGTTGGCTAAGTACCCGTAGGAATAAATAAAATAAATCAGTTAGAGGGCCAGCACAGTGAGGCTTTTTCTTCATTATGTTAACAGGGCTGTTGTGTCACCCTGGTGTTTCTGACTTGATGCCCTCCAAAGAAAAAAAAAAGTGAAAATATATTTTAATTCAGAAATTAATCCCATGCTCAACATTAAAGAGGACCAGACCTGCAACTGTATGTCTGTATGGAGAGTATTGCATACTTGGATTGTCACAGAGTTAGGAATTTCTTGCTTAAGTCACGTGACATGTGGCCAAGTATGGTGACCCATACTCGGAATTAGTGCTCTGCATTTACCCATCCAAAGTGCACACACACAGCAGTGAACACACACACACCGTGAACACACACCCGGAGCAGTGGGCAGCCAGTTTTGCTGCAGCGCATGGGGAGCAGTTGGGGGTTCGGTGCCTTGCTTGTGTGGTATTGAAGGTGGGCGAGAGCGCTGTACATTCACTCCCCCCACCTACAATCCCTGCCGGTACGAGACTCGAACCCACAACCTTTAGGCCACGACTTCCCCCTACATCAATCACCTTTAACTCCAGTGATTGATGTAGGATCCATATAATGCTAAAATAAATGGGCCTCAGTGCTAATTTCCCTCTTATAGCATCTGATGAAATATGCCTTACTCGTTTTGGGTGTCTGACATGAAATATTGGTGTGTGGTGGCCAGGGCAGACATGAAGCAGAGCTCTCGGCCACTGTACCGCACCACACAGACAATCCACAGAGACGGAGCCAATTAAGATAAGCCTCCATTCACAGGAAGAGGTTGTTTGACATGCTGTCATGCTAATAGAGACAACCGTCACTACGCTAAGGTATGACACACACCGAGGTACCTGCAGAATGTAGCCCTAATTGGTCAACTGTTCCTATGTAAGTCCTCTGCGCTGCTAAAGGCTCTCAATGTTTGGTCTGGTTCCTCTTTCAGATGTGTCTGTTATGAGCTGTATTAGTCTGCCAGAGGTAATTTCTCTGCTCCTGCTCTTGGCATGGGGTGGATACACTCCAGATTTGACAAGAACGGTTAGGTCTAGCAATAACAAACTGCGGCTTCCTCTGAGTAGTGTCAGTCTCGGCACACCTAGATAAGGCTGGATTTAAGTATTGAAAGATTTCAACTTGTCCAAGTGCTCAAGACAAATATATACTTGGTATAAAACTAGAAGTAGAAGTTGTGGCATTGTAGTGACTGAAGATCGAAATGTACTCAAGGTTCCTCACCGAACCCAGAAATCATTTGAAAGAGACACAAACATAAAGACACTCCCCAAATTTTCAAAGTGACATACATGTGCATAAACAGAAGAACAACAGCTTGTTGTTTTTCAACTGCTTTTCTCTCCATGTAGTCTAGAGAATTTTGTCTTGTGTAGATCGGTCAGATTTGCTGTTTGTGAAAAGAACTGCACATAGAGCAGTTTCAGCTGAATATAGGATTTCCTTATGTTCAAATGGATAACCTTATCACAAATCTTTTGATATTTTGTGAACTAATTGGGAAATTTTGTTTATAAAAATTTAGTTACAGTAAATGTTCAACCATTTTCTTCCATGAAACTTAAGATCTTCCCACCAATAGCCTAGATGTCTGCTGTTACGAGGCCAAAACAACCAGGTAGTGAAGATCTTATCTAAACAGAGCTAGCATATTCCAACATTGGTAAAGTAAACATTCCACATATTGTTCTGCAGAAAACAATTTTAGCAAGAATAAACAAACTGGTTGCCATGATGATGGAAGACTGTCATTCTCAAGTATAAAAATAAAACCAGGGTTCTAATTACTTTTAGGATTTTTTTAGTGTGTTTGAAGCAAACAAACAAACAAACAAACCAAAGCAATAAATAAAATTTTAAACGCTGAACACCAGCTGAGTCCTTTAGCTATAAGCCACAACCAACAAAGTTTTTGAAAAAACTTCATGGCAACAGGCTTCATCAAAGAAAGTGCAGCTCCAGCCAAACCCAGATCATGCTGTTTTGAAACTTTAAGGGTTTCTGTACATTTAAATCTTTATGCGAATGCCTCTTGTGCTAATTACAACGTAATTACATATCTACAAATGAATAACTTAGCAGAGATTATTCAGTTGCTTTACCCCAGAAAATCTCTTCTAACTAGTCTGACCGATGCACTGAATAGCCCACATTCGTGAAGGAAGAAAAAATAATGTTTTGTGCCACGCAAAGTTTCGTTTTACCAGCTACCCCTTGTTTCGGTCTATCAATATTTGCCCTCATACGTCTTTTCAGCAAGTGAGACTATCCAGCTATTTGAAGACCAACAGTTAGTTTGAACTAGACTGTTAGCTCATTGTGCTATCATACTGTAATTCCTCACCGCAGGAGTTTCTCTTGGCCTGGCCCGGGCTGCCACCACAGTCATGGACGTTGACTGTATCCCTGGAAACCTCAAAGAGCCCATCTAGCATGTCACAGCGCAGTCGGGCTGCCGGTACACTGTGCAGGTGAGAGTTGCCCGCTGGACGGCAGCCAGCGCTACAGGACGTGTTTGTTTGGACTCAGCCCGGATTTGGAGCCTGCCAGGAAATGTGCTGTTTCTGGCAGATTTCAGAGTAAGAGAGACAGAGTAAGAGAGTGAGAGCGAGCATGTTTTCAGTGGCTCAGAGAGACTAAATATGGCTGTCAGTGAGCATGCACTACTGAAGAATCACAGAACGTAGGCCAGTCTGCTACAAACACCAGCGGCGTATCTGCACTCCCTCGGAGGCTTGGGTGAATAGGTGACGTCTTATCACCCAATCCCACTGCTTTCTAGTGATATCCTGTCAAATTTCTGTTGTTGTGCTCATTACCGTCATTGTACATATCAATGTACACGAGTGATTATGCATTTGTGTTTTCAGTAAACATTTTCAGAGACGCAACGCTTGAAAATGCAGGTCACTCGTAACTTAAATTATATTCCTGAAATGTATTCTCTGCTGGCTTTGTGATAACCGCAACATTTTTTAACCTCCACACCCCCAATTAGGGGAGCAGGGGAGGAGAGGGATGCGAGGCATATTGCTTTGACCCACATGCCTTACTTAGAGGCACACTCTAGAGAGAGAGATGGTGCAGAAGGATATCATGGAGGGAAAACACTCCTCATAATAGCCTGGGGCACTCCCAGCCGCTCTATCAATGCAAAACAGACCACTACCAGAGGCTAACAGGACATTTAACTTTTCATAAGCCACCCGCTTTTGTGCACCCCTCAACCTCACCCTCCTCACCATTTTTTTTTTTATTTTATTTTATTTTATAGAGGTACATGCATTTTGAGAGCACGTTGGTGTGGAGGGGAGGTGGGAGAGGAGGGAACAAGAAAAAAACAAGAGGAAAAAAAAGATGAAAGCATCTTTAGCATGCCGGAAACATCTGGTTTCATATTCGAAGCCTGAAAAGGAAATTGCACAAAGACAAAACTCTTATGTTTTGATTTATTTTATTATTTGAGGGCTGTGCTACGCCAGTCATGCAGTTCAAATCGGAGGCCATAAATATGGCAAACGGAGGGATGTGACAGAGGCATTAGCCTGCTCTCCATACGCTCCCACCCTGATGGATAACGCCGCTAATAACATCTACAACTGCTGCGTTCTGCCCTGAATTATACCATGCTAAGGGGCTTCTGTTAATGGGAAGAATGAATTCACACAGTGAGAAAAAGACAGATATAATAAAAAGCAAATATTCTCCAAGACGCTATCCCCTGCTTACATGCACTACTTGTATTCATCTCCTTTGGTCTCTGTGGTGCACCAGTAATTCTGAAGGCTTGAACTACACAACAGATTTTTTGCCCTGATTTACAGTCTGGCAAGTCACCGCTAGTTGCCGAAAGTCAGAGCAAATCTGTAGATTTTCACAGAAAATCGCATAGTGTATGATGGGTACAGACTCCTATTTTTGGCTTCAGACTTTGATTCCATCCAGCCAGAGGAGAACAAACATGTTTGATTATTTTAGAACGCATATTGTTTCATTTGTCATGCATCTTGTAGTTACAAGGCACATGTCTCTGCATGAGTTTGTTGTGTTTGGAACAACTTGAAAGTCTGGTAGTCGGGAAAAAGCACGATTCGAACTGTTTTAAAATCTCTTCCGATTTTGTAAGTCGTGCAGTGTATTTCTGCACTTGATCAGGATGCATCTGTAAGCTCTTGGTGTAAATAAATAGAGGTAACATGCCAACAGCTAGCTGAAACTCACTTTGCCCTGTGAATCTGCTCACCTGGCACGACCAGGTTGGCGCTGCCATCCGGGCTCCAGATGATCTCAATCACAACTCTGGCATGGAACGAAATACCAACAATCTCCAGCTCCCAATTTACTGCATTACTCTCAATCGGGCTTGATTTACAGAGAGAGCAAGATTTCAGTATTTCACCCAAACTCTTGATAAAAACCTATGAATATCTATGATTGATATCAACTATGACACCTGAATGTATCACAAGATTGATAAATTGGAGTCACTAAAGGCATTGTTACGTCTGGGTGGCTTTGGTGGTGTTGGGAGAAGGGGATGGGCGAACACTAAATCCTGCCTGGAGAGAGCAAGCAGAATGTTTCTAACAGATGGAGCGAGGTTAGCCACTGTTTCCTTCTACAGCAGGCTTGATGGACGACTGTCAGGATTTACAGGCGAAGCAGTGCAATAGTGCCGGATGAACATCTGTGTGTGTGTGTGTATATCAGTGACAGTGGTTAATTTAAGAGAGTTACATGCTCTAAGAACAGCTGATGGACAGTTGTATTCCCCTGGCTGACCACAGTGTGAAGACATAGTGAAGCAGAAAATAAGCCTTCACTTCTTCTCTCTTCACACACAGCTTCTCTAATACACACGACTCGACCATTACAGAGCACTAAAGCACAAAGATCACCTTTTCCCCTTAGTCACCATTACCACCAGATTTCTTGATATCAGCATAATGCTAGTGAACTATTTAGTGGCTGTTTGTTTTATTTGTTTTTATTAATGCTAAACATACACAGATCAATGATAACAGAAAAGTACAAAATCTGTCACTGGAGTGGTACCTTTTCAGGTACAACTTTGTACCTTATTTAAACCTAAAGGGTGTAAAAAGTAATAGCATATTTTCTTCACTTTTTTTCATTGTGACCTTAAACGCAATATAGTACATTAAGTGTACCATTTTTTTTATAAATATTTTTTAAGGTATATTTTTGTAGTATTTTTAAAATATATACTGAATTAATAAATTATAAACATTAAGTTATTGGGAAGTTACGAGACATTTTACAACTGACATTTTTACACTATAAAAAGGTTAAGCTATCTTATATGATTACTGAACTTGTGATATCTTATTTTAGGTTTTTGCTTTTTTTTTTCAAAATAATAATAATAATCATCATAATCATCATCATCATCATCATCATCGTCATCATTAAGCCAAACTACAACTTTTGTTTTCTTATCACTAATCGACCCTTTTAAGAAAATAACTTGCAATAATACACTGAGCATTAATGCAGATTAGCTGTTGTTAAAAACGTACTGTGAACCTGTTGGGAGATTTTCGTTTTCTAAATCCTGCAGGTTGCAGCAGACCAGCCAACTGCAAATTTGATTGACAGTGGGGGAAACCTCTATTCCATTCACACTATTCACATGAGTGCAAATGAAAAAAAGAGAAAGACAGACAGAGACAGATAGAGAGAGTGAGATAGCATACAGTGGGGATGAAGAAGAGGCCCAGACCCCTCCAGCATGCTAGGGAAGTTTAGAGGGAGGAGAGGGTAGCAGCACTCTCCCCAGGGCTCTGAGCCCAGGCCCCCCTACAGAAGGCTGGGTGTAGATGAAGCAGAGGCTGGGCTCTCCCTGGGGCTGCAGGCTTAGGTCACAGTTCTGTTTGATCTGGAGTGAAGACGAGGGTTCACTCAGTCATTATAAATAACCTGAGTAAGATCTACGACTGGTCTGCCAGTCCAACGCAACAAGACACAAACATAAAGAATACTTTCACACAGAGAATGAACGATGAGCTTAATACCAACTAAAACAAAAGCAGAAATAATGCTGTATGGTCAGTTTCTGAAGATGATGGTACATCCAAAAAATAGTTGTTTGCTTACATTGCCTGTGAGGCATGACAGTGACATCAGGCACAAATAGATTTTAGACAGCTAAGGAGTGAAAATATGGGTCACAGATCCAACCACTGCACCCCACATCCATGTCTCTGGACACTTTTGCATGTGAAATTTTCATGTGCATTTAATTGTCTGAAACAGCACTCTCAGTGCTTCTATAGGTACTGTAGTGCTATTGGTTCACACATGGTCCGTGACCCAAAGATCTGATCTGATAGAGACAAAGGTGGTTATTATTATTATTATTATGTATTGGACAACATTGGAAATTTATTTGTGCATGTTCATTCTCCATTTACAGTACATTTGCAATAATCTAATACTTTTAAATGCAATCTTTAAAAAACACATAATGTAAAGTAATAATAATTTAATAATGTAATCATTAGATCATTAGCAGATCACAAAATGAATATCCATATATATATATATATATATATATATATATATATATATATATATATATATATATATATATATATATATA
>NW_015505884.1:201363-207685 GCF_001515645.1 Sinocyclocheilus grahami | reverse complement strand
AATATATCACTGTATATATATATATATATATATATATATATATATATATATATATATATATATATATATATATATATATTCAAAAAGTGAAACTTTCATATGTTACATATGAGGTACATGCAAAGTAAAACATTTAAAAAGTTTATTTATTTTTATTTTGATGATTAGAGCTTATAGCACATGAAAGTCAAAAATCCAGTATCTCAATATATTAGAATATTTATATTTGAGTTTCATTAAATGACCATCCCTACAGTATAAATTCCAGGTATGTCTTGTTCTTTGAAACCACAATAATATGGAAGACTGCTGACTTGGCAATGATTGACACCCTCCACAAAGAGGGTAAGTCACAGAAGGTCATTACTGAAAGGGGTGGCTGTTCACAGAGTGCTGTATCAAAGCATATTAAATGCAAAGTTGACTGGAAGGAAGAAATTGGGTAGGAAAAGGTGCACAAGCAACAGGGTTTACCGCAAACTTGAGAATACTGTCAAGCACAGCTGATTCAAACATTTGGGAGAGCTTCACAAGGAGTGGACTGAAGCTGGAGTCAGTGCATCAAGAGTCACCACGCTCAGACGTCTTCAGGAAAAGGGCTTCCAAGCCATTTCTGAAACAGAAACAACGTCAGAAGCATCTTACCTGGGCTAAGGAGAAAACTAACTGGACTGTTGATTATATGATTTTACTGTGCTTGATTGATTGGCCAGCCAACATGCCTGACCTGAACCCCATACGGAATCTATGGGATATTTTCAAGAGAAAGATGAGTAACAGTCAATCCAACAATACAGACGAGCTTAAGTCTGAATAGTGCATCAGCAGTGCCACAGGCTGATCACTTCCATGCCACACCTCACTGATGCTGTCATTTGTGCTAAAGAAGCCCCGACCAACTAGTGAGTGCATAAATGAACATACGTTAAAGAACTTAATTTATTTGTGTATATATATATATATATATATATATATATATATATATATATAATTTCATATTGGCTCTAACATCAAAATAATTTCTCTTACCTGTACTGACCTGAATTTTAATATCAGTGCATCTATAAAAAAATGCAACTCAGATTGATTCGCAGTCAGAATGAACATGGTTTATGCTACCCGTAATGAGTTTTGTGAATTATTGGCTATGGAGAGCATGAAATTTAAAATACATTTTACCCTAGAATGCATGGACCAAAAAAATATATATATATACAGTATATATATATTTTTATAAAGAAATAATTACCAAAATTGATGATACACAGAATGTTTTAATATATTAAATGTTTATTCATCCCCTTTCCTTGTATTTATGCATTACAGAAGATGATTTTTAATGCAGCTTTCCTTCTTTTTACACAAACTCGAAATTAATTTATATCTACTCTCAAGTATTTTCCAGTAAAATGAAGTCACATTTATTTATATAGCGATTTATACAATACTGATAGTTTCAAAGTAGCTTTACAGCAATAAACAAGAAAACATTGATTCAATGATGCAAACAAAATTAATTTATGCTGTAAAGCAGCTCATAAACGAAAACAGTGAATAGTCACTATTCAGTTGAAATCATTGAAATATTCTAGTCTGAACCTTCACTTCTCACATTTCTCATAGACCAGGTGAATTTTTTTGCTGACACAACATTTCATATCAGATTTCCACCTTTCCAAACATAAATTATTGGCAGAGTTTGCACCTCTTCCTTTGTTTAGGTCTTCAGCTGTCCTTTCCTGTGGCCTTTCTCCACTCATTTACTGGATGTGAAATCACATACTGTCTGCGTAGGCTCTACATTTGAGAACTTTGTGACTGTTAAAAAAGTATGCATGTGTACAGAATGGATCAAGTCAAATGATCAAATAAGCAATGATGTAAATGTATACAGCCTACATAATAGCATTGTCATGTGAGCTATAGAGTGAGTTGTGTTGTTTCCCTGATATTTATGACTCTTTCCCCATTGCCTTCATATAGTAAAGTGTCCATTGGATGTGAACGTCAGAATCTCGGCAGAGGTCATTCTCTAACTTTTTGCCTACTATTTTATGAATACTGTGAATTCATACTAATTTCACATAATGCTTTTTAGCTACTATGTAGTCAGAGGTAATCTGGTTGATGTCTGAGGCAAATTCTTGGTAAAAATAGTCACAGATTTTTAAATAATCCATACATTTTCAATAAAATAAATATTATTAACAAAAATATGTGACCCTGGACCACAAAACCAATCGTAAGTTGCACGGGTATATTTGTAGCAATAGCCAGCAATACATTGTATGGGTCAAAATTATTGAAAATTATATTATTTTTCTTTTATGCCAAAAATCATTACGATATTAAGTAAAGATAATGTTCCATGAAGATATTTTGCAAATTCCGTACTGTAAATATATCAAACTTAATTTTTGATTAGTAATACGTGGACTATAGGACTTAATTTGGACAACTTTAAAGGTGATTTTCTCAATATTTTGATTTTTTTTTGCACCCTCAGATTCCAGATATTCAAATAGTTGTATCTCGATCAACTATTGTCCTATCCTAACAAACTATACATAAATGGAAAGCTTATTTATTCAGATTTCAGATGATGTATAAATATCAGTTTCAAAATAATAGACCCTTATGACTTGTTTTGTGGTCCAGGGTCACATATATACAAAAATACTCAACTACTTCCTATGAAATATAGTCAAGATTCCATAATAATTATGGGTCAATTTGACCCCCCCTTATACATTCTTGGAGTATACAAAAAATGTTTCTCCCATCCTATGAACAAGAAATATGAATATTATTATCATTATTAATTATTACAACAAGTTTCTTTGATGAATGCAAGGAATATCAAATAAATAAATGATTTTACTGATAAAATGTTTTTAAAAATGCAGACAAAAAAACAATAATAGTAAAAACAACAACAATAATAATAATTAAGCAACATCTGAAATCCACTGTTTTTAGAAGAACCTGCAGCAGAAAATAATTCTGAATCTTGTCTCTCGTTTTCTTGACTTACTGCTGTCTTGCCATTTACATATTTACTCAAGACTTGAGAGGGCTCCCACCCGACCAGCCACATCCTCTACCAGGCAAACCGCACTTTTTACCGCCCCTCAGAAGCCTCTGCGAGCTCAACTAACACGAGCTCCTACAGAGACGAGACGCAATGTCCTTGGAGGAGACGAGAGCTCGATTTTCTGTTTGCTGCCATTTGTCATCGGCCGCTAAGAGAGATCAACAGTCGTCTGCACACAAATCAATATTCTCTTAACCCAGACCTAATCTACAGAGAGTTTCCTGCAATTTCACCTTTCTCCTCCCCCATCCCAGATCCCCTCACTTACTTACTTTCCTACTTTTACTCTCCCTCTCCTCTCGTTTTCTGCAATCGTTCTTAGTGTCTGTGAGACAGCCATTTTTCAGCGTGTGGTAAGAGTGGGTGACATAGAAGGGAATGATGCTGTGTCTGTGGCCATGATGGATCAGAGGGAGCCGTGAGGGCTGCGGTCTTCCAGGGCCCGAGTGGAGAGATAGACTAGCTGCCTAATCATCCACATGACACCTGCAGAATCCCCTGGCTGTTCACACACATTCAGATTAGTTCACACACTTGTCCCTGTCTGTAACCTCTGCTGTCCGATCCGATCAAACCTGTCCTTTTTTGAATTTGAAGATGCTATAATCACACCTTGATCTATGAACAGCAAAGAAGGGTGGGTATAAACAGACTTAACATGATTTATCCAAGTAGGACCAAGGGGTCAAATCTTTGCTGGTACCATTAGTGACTGCTGGTAGATGTCATAACTACATTATCAAAAGGCTTTCTCTTTTGTATTTGTATTTGAACATAACTTTAACTTTTTTTTCTTTCAAGTATTTTATTATATTTTAGTTCTATTTTACCAGTGCCCATTTATTCTGCTCTTCTGCTGCCTTTGACATCACTGCTTTGGATAGTTGCAAGTGAAGGGTTTGGGACTGTGCACAAGGCTAAAAAATAAGTATTGCCACAGAAAATCTTACAATATTTAGTGTAATGGTAGTCTATAATCTTTTCCATTCTCTGCCGTTTCTATAAGGGTCGGACACAAAGGATTTGACACATAAACTAACTTTTAGTTGGTCAGAAACAAAAAAAATCTAATTAAATATGGTTTTAAGGAATGGTCAAAAGACAGTCTAATACCAAACCCTTTACTCCTCCTCATTAAATAATAATAATAATAAAATACAGTTACTGTACATACACAGGCATACTACGTACATATGAAATTGACTAAAATCATGTGATGCAGTATAATTACTCAATATATACATATAATAATATTCAAAAATCACTCTCAATATTTAGAAAAACTCCTTACATTACTTGTGGCTGAAACACTTAGTCTTGTCAATTCAAGATTTACGCCTTACAAACTTTGCAAAATTTGGCTTTGTGTAACGTACTCTACATATATATTGCAAAATAAAATTCAGGAGATTTGTCAAGATAATGTATTATTGAGCTGGCTCACATAAATGAGTAGGGATGGGTAACAAATTTATAAAATAATATTCTTCATTTTGGGTAATAACGATATGTATCACAAACACATTTTTGGTGAAAAAGTACACAAAATAAATAAATAATGGTCCTTATGATAATTTCTAAAGTAAAGGTAGACCTATTAAAAATCAAACATTTTGATTTTTTATTACATGGTCACGGAGGGAGGGCAGTACAGATTAATAGAGATAATCTTGAAAATATCAGATAGAACTAAACTATATAAGATGTAACTACAAATTAATTAGTATAACATCTCATGCCATCCATCATTTATGGTACTACATTATGTCCATATAAATTCCAGCTTGTTGCAAAATTTCCTCTTTTAAAGATAAAAAAATTGAAAGATTTTAAATAATTCTGTGCTGGGTACATGTAGAATAAGGCAGGACAACTAATCATAACTATTATAGAAAAAATGTTGTCGAGTCCTAGCTATGTGCACATTATTAATTTCCATCAGCATTGTCAGGATGTCATATTGTTGTGGCTTTAGAGTATTTAGTCACATGGTATTTACAGGTGATCAGCTCAAAATATCCTGGCTATAAAATGAGCCTTCATTGCAAAGTTATGTTCCTCCAGGGGGGTCCCATGCAGCACCAGCCAAGCAACTACTATTGAGATGAATGGGAATGCTAACCGATTGCTTTGCATAGAATCAAACAGATCAAATTTTAGGTTAGCGATTTCAGGGAATTTGGAGAATGTTGATCCAGCAACATGTCCTACATGGACATTAACAACTGATTTAACTGAAAATATAAATGTTTTCCCAACTAGTTCTTGGGTCTGAGCCAGGCTTTCTCCAAGCATGCTGATAGGCTGGAGTGGTGAAACAGACAGGCTCTTTATTAGGGCTGGCCGAGGTGGATGGGTCCTTCCTGTTACTGATGTCAATTGCCACAGACAAAGCTCTGCAGTGTGGAGGATGTCTCATTCCGGTATGGGACAAGAACTGAGGAGATTAGTTTCATTCATATGCTCTTACAGACATATGTAAATGCATACAGTACACACACACACGCACACACACACATTTTTGTTTTTGTGAATTGTGGGGACATTCAATATACGTAATGGTTTTTATACTGTACAAACTGTATGTGCTATTGCCCTACACCAACCCTACACATAACCCTACCCCTTACAGGAAACTTTGTGCATTTTTACTTTCTCAAAAAAACTCATTCTGTATGATTTATAAGCGTTTTGAAAAATTGGGACATGGGGCAATGTCCTCATAAGTCACCTTTTCCTTGTAATACCTATGTCATACCCATGTATTTATACAAATTTGTCATATGTCACAAAAACGCATGCATGCACACACACACACACGCACACACACACAATAGCAGCTTTGTCAAAGAGTCTTAAATGATGATGCAAGCCAGGCCGGTTCCTGTTGTACTATAAACTCCTGACAAGAGTCCTGTAGGAGATTATGCACATTATATTGGACAAATGAGTAATTTAGTTCAGTCACTGTGTGTGTGCTTTTCAGTATGACACAGCAACTAACATAAACCAGGTGCCCGTTTTCACACACCATTTGCAATGTAAGAGTGATTAAAGCATCGGGTCTAAACGATATTGTTTTAGCTCGGTGTTCTGCATTTCTCTTGATCATTTTGATAGATTTATTTTCTGTGAAACAGAAAGCTTTCCCAGAGAAAGTCCCATGAAATATAGATGCAAACCATAACAGAGAGAAAACGAGAGAGAGAGTGAGAGAGAGAGAGAGAG
>NW_015505884.1:200333-201073 GCF_001515645.1 Sinocyclocheilus grahami | reverse complement strand
AAGACACAAAAAATAGAGATGCAAAAAATAACAGAGAGAGAGAGAGAGAGAGAGAGAGAGAGAGAGAGAGAGAGAGAGATAAAGCATCTGCTTGGCATTTGAATGATGCTTAGGGGCAGGGTAGGTACAGGAGCCTTTGGGTTGATTGGCTGAGAACTCAGAGTCTTACTGAGATACATTTATCCAGACTGCCTGAATTCCTGTTTACATGCAACACAAGCTGCCCAGTCCAGTGTGTGTGTGTGTGTGTGTGTGTGCCTGTTGCTTTTGAAACACATGCAGTTCTGTCATCTAAGTGACTAGAAGGATTAATACACAGAGAGAGAAGCAACAAATTATAAGGCTGATGGCTCTGAATTTTTCAAAATAACTATTAATATTAGGCTGGTAATTTTCAAATGGTTTTTGCTTTAAGCGGTTACAAGTTGCAAACCAACACAATATGTGTGTATGTGTGTGTGTGTGTGTGTGTGTGTGTGTGTGTGTGTGTGGGTGTGTGTGTGTGTGTGTGTGTGTGTGTGCCTGTTGCTTTTGAAACACATGCAGTTCTGTCATCTAAGTGACTAGAAGGATTAATACACAGAGAGAGAAGCAACAAATTATAAGGCTGATGGCTCTGAATTTTTCAAAATAACTATTAATATTAGGCTGGTAATTTTCAAATGGTTTTTGCTTTAAGCGGTTACAAGTTGCAAACCAACACAATAGTGTTGTATAAAGTAAAAAAAAAGTATATATAT
>NW_015505884.1:168420-200302 GCF_001515645.1 Sinocyclocheilus grahami | reverse complement strand
CTTATTAAAAAAAAAATTAAAAAAAAATATTGCAGGTATCATATCGCATTTTCAAAGCCACAACAAAAAAATGACTTCAATTAAAATAATACTGTCCCAACCCTAACCATTCAGACCTCAAGGTATCACCTGAAATGTTGCATAGCCAATCAAAAAAAAAAACTTTTTAATAATGTAAATGTAAAAAATTTAAATAATAATAATAATAATAAACTATAAATATACTATATAAAAATTGCATTGCAATATTATTATTGTAAATATAATATTAATGTAACAGTATTAAATATTAAAATATTAAAATCAAAATATAAAATGTAAATATAAATATGAATAAATAATATAAATAAACAAAGTAAACATTTAATTATATTTATAATATTACATTATATAAATCTAAAATAATAAAATGTAAATTGTGTAAATAAACTATTTTAAAAAGAGTTAATACTCTAATGTCATTCAGTCACTAAAAAAATCACTGTATTATTCCTTTTTTCAAGTGAACTTGCATTTAACATAGGTCTTATTTTCTTTCACTGTGTAATTTTGTTGTGCAGTTTTGAGGATGGGAGCATGTCACACAACCTGCCTATGTTGACATCTGTTTAAATTGGCTTGTATCTGCCACCTGTCAGGGGAAAAAAAGCTACTAAAATACTGTACAGATTTATTAGACGTTTGGCCTTTGACATCATCAACACAAGAAGCGATTTTTCCTCCCCTTGTTAAACTATATTTATATATATACTATATACTGTATATATATACACACACACACACACACACACGCAGGTATATCTTTTAGATTTGTAATGTTTTTTAAATGGAGTCTCTTATACTCATCAATGCTGTATTTATTTGATCAAAAATACAGAAAAAACAGTTATATTGTTAAATATTATTGCAATTTCTAATACTGGTTTCCTATCTTAATTATTATACTTTCAAATATAATTTATTTCTGTGACGCAGCACTGAATTTTCAGCATCATTAATCCAGTCCTCGGTGTCACATGATCCTTTTAGAAATCATTCTTATTCTGATTTATTATCAGTGTTGAAACTGTTGTGCTGCTTAATATTTTTTTGGGACCTTTGTTCCATAAATAAAATAAAAAGTTAAAAAGAACAGAATTTATTCAAAATATAAATCTTTTCTAACAATATCACTTTTTATCCATTTAACACATCTTTGCTGAATAAAAGTATTCTAAAAGTTTATTTAAAAAAAAAAGAAAAAAGAAGAAGAAGAAGAAGAAGAAAGAAAATACATTTACTGACCCCAAACTTTTTTTTTTGGAATAGTTGTGTATATATAACACAATTTTTATTTTAAATAAATACTGTTCTTTTTAACATTTTATTTATCAAAGAATCCTGAAAAAATATCACAGGTCCCAAAAAATATTAAGCAAAACAACTGTTTCCAACATTGATTATAAATCAGCATATATTAGAATGATTTCTGAAGGATCATCTGACACTAAAATCTGGAATAATGATGCTAAATATTCAGCTTTGCTTCACAGGAATAAATTATATTTTCAAGTATATTAAAATAGAAAACGGTTTTGTTAAATTGCAATAATAAGCTATTTCACAAAATTACATTTTTTTTCTGTATATTTGATCAAATAAATGCAGGCTTGATGAGCATACGAAACCTCTTTAAAAAACATTAAAAATCTTACTGATCCCAAACTTTTGAACGGCAGTGTATATATTCATATATATATATATATAGGCTATAGACAGTCTACCTCATGAACAGTTAAATATTCTCCCATTGTGCAATACAAATATGTGCAATAACCTTATACTATTTATCTCTTTACATCCTAGTACATCCCTACAACTTTATTTTTTATTCTATTCATATTCTACAGTATTTTATCTATAGCACACCTGTACATATTTATCCTTTGTGTGTGTGTGTGTGTATGTGTGTGCTTTATTTATATTTATACATATGTGTACTTTATTCACATCTTATTTTTATTATCTGTGTTGTTGTTGTGTCTGTGTAATGGAAGCTTGTGACACTAAAACAAATTCCTTGTATGTGCAAACATCCTTGGCAATAAAGCTCTTTCTTACTTCTGATGCGTGTGTGTAATATACAGTAGGCCTACTACAGTATGAAAATGCATATTTTTCAATTAAAGAGAACTTATAGAATAAATATGTACTGCTTTGGGTGCTTGACACTTCATTGGTCATTTTGGGTTTTAAGAATGATATTCAAGGTTAAGAATCCACAGAAAGTTACTTAAATGTAAATACGACTTTCCTTATTGATCACGTCTTCCATCAGGAAAATGCATGTTTTCTTGCATGGCTGGATGTTGGAATCACGTTGTTTGCATTCGCTCAAACTGATTTGCTGAAGTCGAAACGCGGTCGTTAAAAAACCCAACTCCGGCGTGAGTCCCGCTCGGTGTGAAGCGGGAGCGACCAGCCGGCAGAGGATTCCACATGGTCTTAAAGCCTCCCTGGAATGGCTATGTTCACAAATCAAACACTTGTCAAAAAAGAATGATTAATTCTCAATTTAGAGTTTGTTATTCGTATGGTCTAGGTGTTCATACGGCATATGCCTTAAATACGGGACAAACTGCGTTCCGTATAGCTTTCATACGTAACGCTTCGTTGATGCCTTAAATAGGGGACGATTCCGTATTATACGGAACGGTTGGCAACCCTAGTCATGACCCACCAGTTTAGATCCACTGTATTAGACAACAGCACTGTTGGCATCTCACTTGTGTATTTCTTTTTTCATCTGCTCCTCTCGTTTGCCATCTCTCTCTTCCAACTATCGGCACTCATCTCTGTGGATTTCTTATCAGCTCTGTCTTTGCCTTTCTCTCGCTCTCTCTCCTGTGGTGATTGGGTCTTTGGTTCACAGGTGGTAATGAAGGGATGGTATGCAGGGCCATAAACTGAGAGGCATGTTGTCAGTATGCATAAAGGATGAGACTGGAGGATGGTGGAGAGGTCAGAAGAGAAGGGAGAGAGAGAGAACGGGAGAGCGAGAAGGAGAGAAACCTCACAGACTTGGATGTTTGAGAGCATATCTTAGCTGGCTTGTCCTTTTCCTGTTGCGGAGGAAATGGAAATGCATGCACAGCACCCCCTATAGATGAAGCACAGCCACAGCCATGGAGCCTTTTGAGACAGCACATTAGTGAGATCATTAATTACAGTCATGGGGGAACCAACCAGACACACACAAACAGACAATCGCAAACAATTCTCTGTCGGAACAGCATAACAGTAAACCCACAAATACGAATGTTTCCTCCGCAGTCACAAGGTCTGTTTGCAGCCATGTCGGCTGTGGTCTGAAACTGTATTTTAGTAGTACCAAAAGATTGTTTGTAATGTAGCTAGTAGCCATTGTAGAAAATAAGTTCTCCCCTCCCCCACCAACACCCCCTTAAACTGTGAAGCATGCTTGATGTGATTAGCTGTCATGTTACACGGCTGCTAAAGCGGTAGAGGGGGGCGATACCCTTTTCGCTGCCTGGGTATCCCAGTCTGGAGGCAGATTTGTGTTCCTGAGAGTGTGTGTGAGTGTTTGACCGTGAGTGTGTGTTGGGGTGTTGAGATGCACAGCGAGAGTGTGAGTGGATTACACACGGTTCAGAGTGTGTATGGGGAAGCGTGGCGCTAACACGGCTTTCTAATGGGATTTTGCAATCCTTTTCCCTGCTCTCTTTCTTGCTCTCTATCTTACTCTCTCTTCCACATTCAATTCAATTCAATTCAATTCGAGTTTATTTGTATAGAGCTTTTTACGATACAAATCGTTGCAATGCATCTTTACAGAAAATTAAGTTTCTACAATATTTAGTTGTAGCTTATCAGTGGTGACTGTCAGTTTATGTACATATGGCAGAAATGTATGTAAAAATCAATTAAAGACATAATCAAACAGACAATGAACACTATTAACAGCAATTATTATATGATGCAATCACACTTATAGCAAAATTTGGTAGTTCTGTATGTTGTTTCAGGGTTGGCATCATCTGAGGTCCTCTGAGGGGTTTGCATCATCTCTTCTCAGGTGTTCTGGATCCAGACTGAAGCTTGTGTAAATCCTAGTTACCATGGGATGTCAATCTGTCTAATATAACACCCAGACTTTTGACTGCAGAGGAAGTAACAGTACATCCATCTAGTTGCAAATTGTAATCCAAGAGATTCTGTTTACTGTCTTTTGGTCTAATAAGTAATATCTCTGTCTTATCCGAATTTAATAGGAGAAAATTATTGGTCATCCAATCTTTTACATTTTTAACACATTCTGTTTGCTTAGATAATTTAGAAGTTTCGTCTGGTCTCGTTGAGATATATAGTTGAGTATCATCAGCATAACAGTGGAAACTAATCCCGTATATTCTAATAATGTTACCAAGGGGCAACATGCATATTGAAAATAGCAGAGGACCTAGGACAGATCCTTGTGGCACTCCATATTTTACTGGTGATAATTGAGATGACTCCCCATTTAAATAAACAAAGTGGAAGCGATCGGACAGGAAGGATCTAAACCATCTTAAAGCCTACCATTGAATACCTGTATAGTTTTGTAATTGATCTATGAGTATGTCATGATCTATGGTCTCGAACGCAGCACTAAGATCAAGTAAAACTAGCAATGAGATGCAGCCTTGGTCTGACGCAAGAAGCAAATCATTTATAATTTTAACAAGTGCAGTTTCTGTGCTATGGTGGGGCCTTAAACCTGACGGAAATTCTTCATAGAGATCATTTTTCTGCAGGAAGGAGCACAATTGAGCAGACACAACTTTTTCTAAAATTTTAGACATAAACGGAAGATTTGAAATGGGTCTGTAATTTGCCAGTTCACTAGGATCTAGTTGTGGTTTCTTAATAAGAGGCTTAATAACCACCAGCTTGAATGGTTTTGGGACGTGACCTAAAGATAACAACGAGTTAATAATATTGAGAAGCGGTTCTTCTGCTACAGGTAACAACTCTTTCAGTAATTTAGTGGGTACAGGATCTAACAGGCATTTTGTTGGTTTAGATGCAGTGATAAGTCTATTTAGCTCTTCCTGTCCTATAGTTGTAAAGCACTGCAGTTGATCTTTGGGTGCGATGAATGAAGCTAAAGTATTAGACGCTGTAGAATTTACATTTGCTATTGTATTTCTGATGTTATCTATTTTATCAGTGAAGAAATTCATAAAGTCATTACTATTAAACTGTGAGGGAATATTTAGATTGGGTGGCGTCTGGTTATTTGTTAATCTAGCCACAGTGCTAAATAAAAGATTGTTTTGGTTATTTTCTATGAGTTTGTGGATATTCTCGGACCTGGCAGTTTTTAGAGCCTGTCTATAGCTGGACATACTGTTTTTCCAGGTAATTCTAAAAACTTCCAAGTTAGCTTTTCTCCATTTGCGCTCAAGACTACGAGTTTCTTTCTTGAGAGAGTGGGTATTACTGCTGTACCATGGCACAGTACGTTTTTCTCTAAACTTTTTAAATTTGATGGGGGCAACAGTTTCTAATGTATTAGATAAGATAGTGCCCATGTTGCTAGTCAATTCTTCTAGTTTATGTGTATTTATGGGTACAGAAAGCAGTTGAGATAAATCAGGCAGGTTATTTGTGAATCTGTCTTTGGTGGCTGGAACAATAGTTCTGCACCGACGATAACGAGGAGCCATATAGTTAATATCAGTAATACGCAGCGTGCATGATACAAGGAAATGGTCAGTAACATCATCACTTTGAGGTACAATATCTATATCAGTTAGATCGATTCCATGCGATATCATTAAATCTAGCGTATGACTAAAACGATGAGTGGACCCGGTGACATTTGCTTGACTCCAAAAGAGTTTATTAGGTCAGTAAACGCAAGTCCTAATGCATCATTTGTATTATCAACGTGAATGTTAAAATCTTAGACAATTAGTGCTTTATCAATGGTAACCAATAGGTCTGAGAGGAAATCGGCTAATTCTTTTAGGAAATCTGTGTACGGCCCTGGTGGTCTATACACGGTAGCCAGAGCAAGAGATACGATAGATTCATTTTGCATATCTGACAGTGTAACATTAAGCAGAAGTATTTCGAATGAGTTAAACCTGTATCCTGTTTTCTGAGTAACATTGAGAATATCACTATACTGTATATTGTTGCAGCACCTCCGTCGCGACCAGTCTGCTGGGGCTCATGCTTATAACAGTAGCTGGGTGGATTAGTCTTATTTAGACCAATATAATAATTTGGTTTTAACCAGGATTCAGTCAAGCAGAGTACATCAAAACTATTATCTGTGATCATTTCATTTACAATAACTGCTTTGGGTGTGAGTGATCTAATGTTTAAGAGCCCAAACTTTAAAAATTGTTTTTGTTCATTTATTTAACATTTTTCTGGTTTAATCACGATCAGATTTTTTCTAGATCCTGCATTCAATTTATATTTTGACCTCCCTATTCGGGGAACAGACACAGTTTTAATAGATTGGACAGCGCAAGTACTTCTATAATTTAAGCGGATAGAACAAAAGTCATCATAGCAGTTATTTGAGAATTGGCTCACTAGTCATATGGAGCGCAGCTTCCTGGAGATGTTGTCCGACAGGAGTTCCGCTACGACTCTGCTGGGGTGCAGGCCATCAGCGCGAAAAAGCCTAGGACGCTCCCAGAAAAGATTCTAATTATTAACAAAGAGCAGTTTCTGTTCTTTACACCATGACAATAACCATTCATTTAAAGCAAAAAGTCTACTGAACCTTTCGTATCCTCGTCGATATGTGGGAAGCGGTCCTGACACGATTATCGTCGTCACGGGTGATGTGCTGCGCACCGTCTCGATCAGGCTCCTGAAGTCCCTCTCAGTGTCTTCAGCTTGGTGTAATTAACCCCGGTGTGAAGGGGCTCTCGTCGCCCTTCAGGATGGCGGGTATCTGTGCAGAAACACCGAGAACACGAGCACCAGGGAAACAGTGAGTGTGCATTTTACCTTTGGCTAACCTAGCACGGACGTGCCGGACGATGGAGTCTCCGACAATCACAGTGTCGCATTCCGTCTCGCGGAGGGGAGCGAAGCGGTTCCGGGTGGAGATCTCAAAAACCGGAGGGAGATAGGTCATCACCCGGGGCCTGGTTTGCGTCTTCCGCTGCGGGTGCACCCAGGGTCCGTGGTGTCCCGGCGCTGGAGTGAAGGACATCTGGGAAGATCACGTCCTGGGTGCACTGGGCCTGTGCAGAGAAACACACGGAGTAGAGGTGGTGGGACTGTTAGCAGCGTGCTGTATACTTACCCCGGACTTGTGAGCGTCAGCCCGGGATGTTTCAAGCGTGGCTCTCCGCTCCCTCAGCTGGGCCTGCTTCTTCACCAGGTTGCGAATCTGCTTCTCCACGGCCTCCAGCTATAAGCTAATAGCGGACTCGGGAAATCAAAATAAAACTAGTGATAACAAGGCGCTCTGATTGTTTTTGTTGTAGAATACTATAGAGGATATATTCTCACGTTACAGAAACGAAAATGATCGTGTATAAAATTTATTTTAAGATAAAAAATAATAGACGATAAAGAATTAACTTGATGAAGCTCAAACTCAAAACACACGGCAGCAACAAACAGGAAGTGATACACTTCTAATCTTCTAATCACATGTCGGCTAGCACGCACGGTCACACACAAAAATAAGCACAGGTAATGCCCAAAATAACCCTCAATAGCGATCTTCTCACTGAGCTGTAAGCAAACTGTCTGCGGTGAACTCGTTCTTTCTCTCAAACGCGGGCCAAAGCCCCCTTTGTCTTGTCGAGAAGCCGGAAAAGCTGAAAATACAAAAAGGAAAATGAGCAAACTTGATTCGGTTCTCAGAGATGCTCAGCTCAGCTAAAAGCGTTGAAGGAAAGCAGCATCGTTCTGAGTGAACTCTTGTGTTTTCCCATTTGGACAGAGAACAGCAGAGATGTCAGTTACCCCTGACTTACATGACAGACTATGACAAGGAATGAATCTTCTTCCCCAGAGCCGTAGTGGCATTGTGCTGAAGTCTAGTTTGACAGTAAGATTAAATGTGTTTGTGTGGGGAGTTGAGCTCTGACATAGCTGGGAATCCTCTCTGCAGTTTGGGTGCATTCTGGGCCATTCTTAGAGGATTTTGCATGCTTTGTACACAAGGAATCTTTTTTGAGTAAAGAAACTTTTTGTTGTGTAAAAGGCATTGAGGCAAAGATCATAAGTGACCAAGCAAGAAGGCACCCAAGGTGCAGTGCAATCAGATTACTGAAAATGCATTTTAATGCAGCTGGTTAAAAAATAATTTGTTTAGATTAATCAGGACCATCATTTGAACAATCTCAATATTGATTCTTAAAACCAATTATTATGATTGAATCCTTTTAATGACACATTCAAACAGTCGGACAAACTTTCTACTTTCATGGACTATTATACCTAAATCCACAGAACCGTTTTTGATTGTTGGATTTGACTTAGATTATCACCTTTTCTATCACCTGAATTGTGCTGTTGTATAATTTATATAATATACAATTTCTGCCTTTTTTGTGAGTCCATGAAAGGATGTAAAAACAATGGTTTACTCGCAGAAGCACTTTCGGGCAAGGTGGAATTTATTTACAGTGCCAGAAAGATTGGCCACAGTGAAGAATATACAAGTGCACACAAAAATGAGAAACATCCAAAGTACCAAAGAAACAACAAAAGGGGAAAATAAACCAGAAAATAATCCAACAATGTAGTGATGGGATGATTGATACTGAGGCTCCGATGCTCCGACGCAGTTTTCAAAGCACTATTGTATCACACACTGTGCCGATGCTTTTATTGAAATTACAATACCACGTGATTGATGAAGTTTGAAGCTTCGAACGTCATGCAGTATCGGAAGGTCGGGACAGCTGGTTTGAAAAAAATCGGCACTTCGCTTGACTCTTGTGTTTGACTTTACATTGACTTGGTTGTGTGTGTGTGTGTGTGTATACACTTTTTTGGGTTTCAGTAGAAAAGTTTAGAATAATCTCAACACCGGACAGAAACTGAATGCACGTCACACCTCTATTGCATTTTATCATGTTCTAACTGGGGTCTCAGAGACCCCGAACAGCTCACCCAAAATATTTTTGCTACTACTCATGTCAGTTATTAATTATAATAACACACTTGTATATTTTATACTATTGATAAAAATGTAAATCCATTGACCGCACTACACATGACACGAGTTGGCACAGATTGAAAACTTTTTCAAAGCATCCTCTGCTTTCGTTAGATAGGCTGGAGAAACCGAGTCTGACCACCAAATGTCGCTAATGCGCACTGTGTTAAAAAGCTTCGAGTAATGAACCGATTTTCGGCACAATTTGATGAAAGCCTCAAACGGTTCAGAAAGCCTCAGTTTCCCATTACTACAACAATGATATATCAAACAGTAAACAGGTATCCACAGTATAGGAGGCGTTTTGGGTTTGCTTGAGACTGTAGTATCACGCTCGCATCAACTTGGTAAACAAGCAATAGGCTTGTTTGAGATGCGCCTCGCCTCACCTGAAATGAGGCGAGAGTAGGTGGCTGCAGTGAGGGGAGGAGTGAAATAAACACAGTCAAGATGGACAGTTCTGACCTCTCGAAGTTGAACAGATACGAACCGAAATTAAAGGCAGATATCGCGATATTCTCACTCATGTGCTGTGCTGCTGACAAACATGATATGATTTCAGTTCTGTTGCTTTTATTTGAAAATAAATATGATAAACAAGACACTCAAAGTGCCTGCTATGTAATTCCATACGAAAGGTGTATTTATTATCCATTTTTACTTTAAAGGGGTCATATGATGCGATTTCAAGTTTTCCTTTCTCTTTGGAGTATTACAAGCTGATTGTGCATAGATAAGATCCCTAAAGTTGCAAAGACTAAAGTCTCAAAACCAAAGAGATATTCTTTATAAAAATTAAGACTCTGCCACGCCCCCCTAAAATGGCTCGTTCTAACACGCCCCCACATATCTACGTCACTATGTGGGAAGATTTGCATAACGCCGCCCAAATGTTCACGCAAAGAAAGAAGGCGTAACTTTTATTCTCCCTGTAGTATTGTTGACGCTGCAGCCATGTCGTGAAGACGCTGTGCTTCGTTGTGAAAGCGAAACTACTTTGTTTGGTCTTCCAAAAGAGGACGATATCCGCTTCGTCATGCCTAGAGCTGATCTGTGCTGGTCGCTGAGGGAATACATAAACTTTCACCGTGGACGAAGCGGAGTCCAGCCCGGGATCGTCACATGTGCTTGCCGCTCCTTCGTCGGATCTGCCGGGCACGCTGGACACAAAATAATGTTCTTTTTAGCAGCATCATATGACCCCTTTAATACAAACATGTATTTTAGATTTTTATAGAAATATGACAACAATCATCACATGTCTCACACAGAGATCGCACTGTCAAAGTGTTTGGGAACATTCATGCATAATTTAAATACATAATCACATGAAATCAGATAAAAAAATAAAACATTTTAAAAGAGAACTCAACATCACAGTTGTCTGAACCAATGAGCATTAAGCTATGTCGTCAGTCAAACGTTTCCCATCATGCTTTTGATCAGCGCAGTCGGTGGAGAGCAACTGCGCTCGACTGCACAATCCGACACAGCCGCCTCGCCGTCACGAGAGTTTTTTGGCACACGTCAGCATGACATCGGAGCAAGTCAGACATAACTCGGACACTTTTCTAACCGGCATGCATCTTGCGGTGATCGGTTCTGCGCAGATTTTGCTCATCTCAAACAAGCCTAGTGTCTATGGGTTTTGCCTTCGTTTTACATAGGCCAAACCCCGCCCCTTTTTTGTGCCATACCATTCACCAGTAAGTATAACATTTAACACACACACAAATACCACATCTATTTGTCATCTGTTATACTCAATAACTAATAATCCATTTTGGATCCATATATTAATAAACATAATCCATTAACACATAATACATTTAACACATCATTTCAACACTTAAACACACACAGAAACACCTATTCATACTAGACAATGGTTTCGCCAGCTTCCGGTTGTGCTGCGCCGGCGCGACCAAGCCCGTGATGCCATAATCGGCCGCCGCTCGTTCGTTCGGTTTGGCCGGCGCAGTGTTTCCCGCCGGAAGACTGACTACGCCCACACAGACAAACATCACAGGCGAAACAACAAGACAAGTGCAGTGTATATATAGAACGTACTTTTTTAACGGTCGAGTAGTACGTTCAAATTCAAATGTAGTACCTACTAAGCAGTATGCGATTTCGGACGCACCCTAAGTGTATGAAATGACCGGGAAATGGATATGGACAGAGGAGAGTGCTGAAATGGGAGAATGTCCATGTGCTATCAGGATTGTGTGTGCACCCGCTACTCTGATAGCGGCTACGGCAGGGAGGAACGGTACGGAGGATGAATGAGGTAAGTAGGTGTGTGTGTGTGTGTGTGTGTGTGTGTGTGTGTGTGTGTGTGTGTGTCTGTCTGTCTGTCAGTGCTGCTTCCCCAGCGGTGGCAGCTAATGTGACTTTCATAAGCTGAAAGAGAATTTATTTCAGATAAGAAAAATTGACATTATTACTGAACTGTAAATCCAATCAAATCTAATCAAATTTAATCGAGAGCTTGTGAATAGAAATTGAATCAGGAAAACTGTATCGATACCAATTCCCACTATGAGGGATATAATTATAAATTATAAATTATATATAAAACTATATAATTATTAATGTATGAAAATGGCACTTTGTCATTAACAACATGTTGAGAGTTTTATTTGTCTCTTGTGATGTGAAAAAGACAAACAGACACTGTTCTCCACTTGATTACTGTAAATCAACAATATTCAAATATTTATCAATTTATTTCACTGGATTGTTCTTGGAATGTTGCTTCTCTCATTTCTCTCCTCACTTTTTCATAAAAGCATGAAACTTGGTACAGTTTGCAGCCCTGAACATTTTCAGAAATTGAGCCATTATCCTTTCCGCCATTACCAAATTATGTATTTTATATTATATCTCCTGAACCAAACATAACACAGAAAATGTGATGTCTACCTAGGGCTGGACTAGTGTTGTCGTGGTACCTAAATTTCAGTATTCGGTACCAATACCAGTGAAAATTCACGGTTCTCTGTACCACTTTTGGTACCAAAGCAAAACACAAAAACATGCTAACTAAAAAATTTGACTATACTTTAATTTAATCCAAACTGTGTACATATTTAATTTTAAGGCTTTTAAAACCTTCTAGAGTTATTCAGCCAAGACTGATATGAAACAAACAATGTTAACCATTTTTACATTCTCTAACACGAATATTTTAGATTCACAATTCATTTAAAAGCCTCTGGTGTGTAAAAATAGTAAATATCATCATGTCCTCCTGTTTTTTAACCCTAATAAAAGTTATAGGAGCATTAAATAGTTGATAAAGAAACTTCATTCTAATGCTCATTATATTAGCGTTAGCCGCGCTTATGCTAACGATTAACTACTCTAATAACAGCGATGTTCATTTCAATCTGACATTCAAATTAAAATATTGAATAAATATATATATGCAAATTCATTCTCTGCCAGCAGGAGGCGCTTGTAGAGCGGGAGAGATAGCGGTTTTCCCGGTAACGGCTGTAATAAAATAAGCGCTGCGCTCACAAACGCTGTTCAGGCATTACAGGCCAGATTAAATGAGAATGACATTAGTGCTGGGCGGTATACCGGTTCATACCGAATACCGGCGTTTATTTTTGTTATGATATGAATTTTTTAAATACCGCAATACCGGTGTATGTCGCTTAAACAACATTCGGAACGCGACACTGTTTGAAAGGGGTCCCTTTTCACTGTCGCCCTGTGGTGAGGGAACAGCTGTATGTGTTACTAAGCGTGGAAGTTCCGAAACTGATGCTGTAGAACTAATAGAACGTGATGACACAGAAGAACTCATCCACAATATCCACATTGACCGCCACAAATATCCACCGCCCCCTGCCATCAGCTCCCGCATCTCACACACAAACGAGTGCGACTTTAGCACTAGATTTAGACACTTTCAGACCCTTTTAGCGGCTTTTTTTCCATAGAATATTCATACTGACAAACCTAGAGATTTTTTTGGGATAAACCTTAGCTATGGTTCAGTTGGAAGATTTCGCCAGTGCTGTCCCGCGAACACGAGGTCTGACTTTCCCGGAGAAGTGTCACCTCTCTCGGCGTCTGTTCTGTGCAGTGAGCGGCAGAGAAGCAGTGCATTCAGTTGGCCGCACCACAGCAGACCCGTCAATAAATGTGTACAAAACAGCATTTTCTAGCACCTGTCGCTTACTGATTGTTTGGAATTATAAATCTGAGCGTAGTTCATCTGTTAATATCACATGCACTTTTTTTGTTTGTTGTTTTTTTTTGTTTGTTACTCAGACGCAGGCAGTGCGCTGCATGAGATAAAAAAGTAATATAGCCAAAACAACCGCATAGCCGCTCTTTAGTGTAGATGCATGTTGATTTTATCAGATGATGCCGCGATTTTATAAATGAGAGTGACTCCTGGTTAATATTAAAAGGGGTCGTGTTTAGTCACTATTGAGTGTGGTATTTTTTCATCAATATTCACTCATCATGACAGTAAAATAGGGCATTCTAAGTCAATATACTGCAGTATTTCCTCTCTCAATCAGTAGAAAATATGGTTAACACCCGGTCATGCATGAAAATACCGTCATGTACCGTGAAACCGGTATAATTTTGAAAAATACCGTGATATAAATTTTTGGTCATACCGCCCAGCACTAAATTACATCCATAATTTTCTGAAGACAGTCGGTTTCCTTAAGAAATACAGTGATATAAAAACACCCGCACCGGGTTTCGACTTTGACACGTGCAGTGCTCATATTTATTCAACGAAGTCAAAGCCTTTTGGAAAATCTATTTGTGGCGGTGAGTTTTGATATTGTGATGGGCCGCCACAAATAAATCAATGTATGGGAAACAATATTAAAAATTAAAATGAAACTTAACCTGCTTGAACTTTTTCATTTGATCAGGGTGTCTGTCTTTAAAGTGTTTTGTTAGTTTGATTTGTTTCCTTATTTTGAGGTCGCCACGTCTCAGTGCTTTTATGAAGAGAACGCATCTGTGCACCTTTCGGATAGCGCATCAAGAATCGGGTTGACCGGGTACTCGGTACCACTGGTACTTAAAAAACCCCTGGTACCGTAATGTTTAAATTTTTTTTGTACCGACTTGGTACTGAAGTCTTTTGACAACACTAGGCTGGACAATAATTCAATATCAATATGTATCACGATATATTTTTTTTCAGTAATGGTGATATGATTTTTAAACACATTTCCGATATTTCGATATACATTACCATTG
Organism: Sinocyclocheilus grahami; assembly: GCF_001515645.1. Taxonomy (NCBI): domain Eukaryota; kingdom Metazoa; phylum Chordata; class Actinopteri; order Cypriniformes; family Cyprinidae; genus Sinocyclocheilus; species Sinocyclocheilus grahami. The sequence goes on along the minus strand of NW_015505884.1, from coordinate 185,868 downwards.
TTTCCCATACATTGATTTATTTGTGGCGTTTGACTTCGTTGAATAAACATGAGCACTGCACGTTTCAAAATCAAAACGTGGAACGGTTGTTTTATATGAATGTATCTCTGAAGGGAAAGGACTGTCTTCAGAAAAGTTTCGATGACATTTTCATTTTTATCTGATAAAGTAGCGTTCATGAGCAGAGCTGCTTTGATTACAGCCGTTACCTGGGAAACCGCTAGTTTTGTCACTCTAAAAGCGCCTCCTGCTGGCAGAGAATCAGTTTGCATTTTCAATAATAAGCCCGTCTCCAGCAACATTTCCCGTTTTTGTTGTTGTTGGATTTTTTTTTTGTTTTCTGCAGCGACTCAAAGCAATTTTCATACCCTTTTTTTTCTGGCTGAAGAACATTTGTTTCAATACATAAGAATAATCAGCCTACACTACCAGTCAAAAGTTTTGAACGGTAAGATTTTTAAGGGTTTTCTTTTTTTTTTTTTTTTTTTTCTTTAAGAATTATCTTCTGCTCACCAAGGCTGCATTTATTTGATCCAAAGTACAGCTAAAACAGTAACATTTTGAAATATTTATTTTTCAATAGATTTTACAATGTAATTTATTCCTGTGATCAGATACATTTTCAGCATCATTACTCCAGTCTTCAGTGTCACATGATCCTTCAGAAATCATTCTATGCTGATTTGCTGATTATCAATATTTAAAACAGTTGAGTAAATTTTTTTTTCAGGATTCTTTGATGAATAGAAAGATCCAAAGATCAGCATTTATCTGAAATAAAAAGCTTTTGTAACATTATACATAATTTCATTCAGTATAATTTTAATGTTTTGGGGGAAAAATATTATATAAATTAATACTTTTATTTAGCAAGGATGCTTAAAATTGATCAAAAGTGATGATAAAGGCATTTATAATGTTACAAAAGATTTCTATTTAGATAAACCGTGTTCATATCGATATCGAAATTATATCGTATAGACCGAAATGAAGAAATATATCGTGATATAAATTTTGGCCATATCGTCCAGCCCTTTCAGTTGATACTTCCAAAGTCCCTTTAAGGCAAGTCATTTCACTCAGTGGCCATCTTTGAAACGCCTCTCGGGCATGCAATTGCAGCTCCTATCTCTTTGAATGGGGAAACATGAAATTCTCCAAAACTGTTCGCCAAGCTTATGATTAAATTTAATATTTGAAATCACCAATGAAATCTGACAACAACTGTCTCATAAATGTTGTTTCTTATGATCCAATAGCATTAAAAAAAAGCATATTTTTCAGGCTAGACCAGCCAATGCGCATGCGCAGTCCTAAGCACGCGTATCCAAAACGCTGACTGTTTCTATATCAACCGGGACTTCTAACGGCAGTTAGTGACGCAATGACTACCGAATAGCGATTGGCTCTTTTACTCAGAATGTGGGGCTTCCTTCAATGGAGCAGCCATATTGAGCGTTGCATTTTTCCCCCATTCAAAACTATATGAGTGACACGTCTTGGGTATTCTATAGTCTTTGATACTTCTCAGTGCAGCCTTCCTTCTTGATGAACTGTCACTCTACTGTCACCTTGGTAAAAGTCAACACTCTGCCTGACTCTACATTTATTCATTTAGCAGACACCTTTATCCAAAGTGACTTACAATTGAGGAATACAACATGAGATTCATCATAAAATAAACACAGTAAGTGCTAGTAATACAAAGTTTTAGACATCGCTCAGATTAGTACAATATAGAACAGGGAGGAATTAAGGAAAGTGAAGGTTCTTTTTATTAAATTAGGATGCAGTCAAATGTTGACGAAAGATCAATGAGTTTTTTCAGCTGTCGCTTAAAATTGTCAGGGAGTCAGCATTCCAGATGGGTGTGGGAAGACCATTCCACCAGCATGGAATGGTGAATGAATATGTTCTGGAAAGTGATTTTTTGCCTCTCTTTGATGGTACCACAAGGCGTCGCTCACTTGTAGATCTCAGGCTTCTGGAGGGGATGTAGATTTGTAAGAGTGAATGGAAGTAGAAGAGGGTGCTGTGCCTGTGGCTGTTCTTTCTTTATGCAATTATCAATATCTTGAACTCGATGAAAGCCGCAACCGGCAGCCAGTGCAGGGAGATAAGGAGAGGTGAGATATGGGCCCTTTTGGGGTCATTGAAGATCAGACGTGCTGCTGTAATCTGAATCATTTGTAGAGGTTTGATTGTACATGATCGAAGTCCAGCCAAAAGAGCATTGCAGTAGTCCAGACTAGAAATGACAAGGGCCTGAACAAGAAGTCGTGCAGCATTCTCTATTAGGAAGGGCTTGATCTTTCTGATGTTGTGCAATGCAAATCTGCATGATCGAGCTGTCTTTGCAATGTGTTCCTTGAAGGTCAGCTGATCATCAAAGATTACACAAATATTTTTTACTGAACTTGATTGGGTAATTGTTGATTAACCTAGCTGGATGGGGAAATCATGTTATACAGTCAAAGTGGCAGGGAAGATGAGAAGCTCAGTCTTTGCCAGGTTGAGCTGTAGGTGATGTTCTTTCATCCATGCCGAGATGTTCGACAAGCAGCCTGAGATCTGTGCAGCCAATGTTGGAACGTCTGGTTGTGAGAGATAGAGCCATGTGTCATCAGCATAGCAATGGTAGGAGAAGCCATGTGCATGATGTAATGTATATGGAGAAGAGGAGGGGTCCAAGCACTGATCCCTGAGGAACCCCAGTGACCAGTTGATTTGCTTTGGATACATCCCCTCCCCAGGCCACCCTAAAGACCTACCTGTGAGATAGGATTCAAATCAATGAAATGCAGTTCTTGTGATGCCCAGTGCAGAGAGGGTGTACAGGAGGATTGGATTATTTACATTGTCAAAAGCGGCATATAGATCCAGCGGAATGAGAACACATGATCTGGAATCAGCTTTCACAATCCGCAGGGCTTCAGTGACCGACAGTAACACAGTCTCAGTTGAATGGATGCTTCTGAAACCTCATTGGTTAATGTCCAGCTGGTTATGCTGTTAAAGAAATGATGATACCTGGTTGAAAACAACCCATTCAAGTGTTTTCGATATGAATGGAAGAAGAGAGACAGGTATGTAGCAATCTACAAGTGAAGTGTTTAATGTAGTTTTTTGAGCAAGTAGGGTTACCCAAGCCTGCTTGAATGCGGTGGGGGAAAATGCCTGTGAAAAGAGATGTGTTGATGATGTGTGAGTGCTGGTAGAATTGTAGAAGAGATAGCTTGGAGAAGGTGTGAGGGGATTGGGTCTAGATGGCTTGTTGTAGGATGGCTGGCAAGGAGAAATTTAGATAGAGCTTCAGTGGGGGGACAGATGGAGGAGAGGGGAGTTTTAGCATTAGATGCGGTTGATTTGAGTTCCTGTGTGTGTGGAGCTAAGAACTGACTACTGATGGTTTTAGTTTTGTCTGTGAAGAATGCAGCAAAATCATCAGCTGTTAAAGAGGTGGTTGAGGGGGACAGAGGAGGGAATTTAATGTTTTGAATAGATTACATGTGTCTGAAGTGCTGTTGATCTTGTTGTGGAAATGGGAAGATTTGGCAGCATGTACTTTAACAGAGAAAGATTAAAACAAAGGCTGATATATACTCAGGACAGATGGATCTTTTGATTTGTGCCATTCTGTCTCTGCTGCCCTGAGTTTGGTCCGATGTTCACAAAGAAGCATTAGCTGAGCAGCAGGGGTTGCTGAGCCTTCTGGACGAATCCAGGTCCCATTAAAGTCTGAGATACCAAGAGTAGACTAAGAAGCAATGGATGGATTGAAGTCATTGTTGACAGCTGACTGACAATTCCAGAGACCCACAGTAAAAAGAGATGGGTGCAGTAGAAAAGGTGTAGATAGGGCGAAGGTTAGCAAGAGTGCATTGCTGTCTGCGTTAGAGCATTGTTGAGAAAAAATCAGGAATGTATTGGAAACAAATGATAGATGTGGGAAAAAGATTATGTAAGGAGAGTGTGTGCTGAAAGGAAAATAAAAGATACCTAAGTGCCTTGTTGGTGTCCTTGCTCGGTGGAGTTGCACAGGTAGAGTCACAGGTATTCCACGTCAGTGCACAGATAACAAATAAATGCACAGCTTATCAACTCTTGAGTGAATACAGCTGTAGATACCTTGACAATTAGCACAACAAAAGCCTATAGCATGCGAATGGCTCAAATCGAAACTACTGCGGGACAGTTTGCCACTTAAGTGCAGTAAACAAGCAATACAAAATCAAAAGCTTCTTCTTAGCTGACGACTTTGATTCTAATTACAAATATGTGCAATCAAGATGCAAATTATAACGAAAGAAGAAAAATAGAAATAGTAAATGAAATAATCATTCTTAACAGCAAATAAAAATCTAAACAACAGAAACTGAAACAATGTATTAAGCAAACACTTACGCACAACCGCATATCCGACTCTGCCTGAGAAGTAAAGATATACTTACATGAGAGGATTTTTTTGATATATCTCTGAAATATTTGATTGTATTCTTGAAAACAATATTGTATTACTGAATAAAATATTAGTCAATTATCAAAGAAAGAGCATATAAATAGCCATAATATGGACTATTGTAGAGGCTTTGATACTGTACTACTCAGATACTGTGATTTCCTTCTCACGTCACTGATTTCACCATTTACTATTCACCTGAACAGTTTATGTTGTTGCATATGGTATCATTGTAATCCTTGACCATCAAAATATATGGGTAGACATCACCTTCTCTGTGCTATCATGTTTGATTCAGAAGATATGACACACAATACATAATTTGGTAATGGCGGAAAGTAAAATGGCTGCCATGGCAACCACGAGGTGTTTTTGCGATGGCTCCATTTCTGAAAATGTTCAGGGCCCCAAACTGTACAAGTGTACCAAGTTTCATGCTTTTATGAAAAAGTGAACATATCACCTCAAGTTTTGCACATATCACCTGGACTATTAAAACTGTTCTCCACTTTTCCTAACTCTAAAAATGTCTTTAATAATGGGGCCCAATGTAATGAAGGAATTTTCTGTATTGATTTTTCACAGGTGTTTTCCCCGTATTGTGAATTAGTGTTACATTGTGTCGTGTTTTGTAAACTTAAATGGAAAATGTCCTAGCAGACAATTACCACTACCCTTCCCATTTTTCTACAGATTTTCTACAGACCCCCCACCACCCCATGGTGCCATTTACATGCTTTAAAGAGGAAATTACAGAAATGTATCCATAAATGTTTAAAAAACAAATTGGTAAATGAAAAGCAATGCAGTGTAAAAACAATGCAGAAATTATTCAGATACAAAACATGTGCGTTCCAGGTGTAAAGTGAACAACTGTCACCACATTGAGTCGTGCAAACCAGTAGATACAGTCTAAAATTTTCACATAGAAAAACTGATGCATCTTTCAAATTCTCGCATTTGTACTTAAAGACAGCAGCTGCTTCATTAGAAATTTGTAAAGTTTGAACTGTGCACATTACATAAGGCCAAGTTTATCAAGCCACCATTGGCTATAAGGAAAAGTATTTTTAAAAAGTAAGTCACTAAGCAGCATAAGTTTCAGTTGGTCTTTCTGGCTGCGTCAGAGGGAGAGGTGAGAATTTACTGTGCCGTGGAAACTGAAAAGGACACACAAACATAGAGCATTTCCTATTTTCTCTCTTTCTCTGCTCTTCTCATTGTAAAACCATAACTCTTTTCCCCCTCTTCTTTTATTTTTCTCTTTCTCTCTCTGTAAAAAGCAGGGGAAAAGTAAGCACGAAAACTTGGCGCGCAGAGCAGCTAAGAGGACAACTGTCCTCCTGTCCGGAGTTCCAGCGGCAGCCAAGTAAAACAGTGGCGTTCCACTAGGAAATGGCAAGCCAAACAGAGACAGCCATGAATCTGAACTGCATGAATGTGAGGGTTTCTCCTTGCATTCCCCAAAGGCACAGCTGATTATAGAAGACTTCTGTAGTTAAGGACATTTCCCAAATGGTTTTAGCAGTGCTTGGAATTAAATATTTAGTTAAAGGCAGAAGGGTTCAAAACACCAATCAGTACAGTGTGTAGCGTGTTATTAATACATAATTGCTGATCTATCGCATGCTTCATTAGGGCTCCACTGTATTCCGCATTCTTTTGTGAAAGCAAAGCTGTGCATCGGAGTTCCAATAAAACTATTAATTTCTCCGAGGTCCTTGTGCAAAGTAGCAAAAGATTAGCCGATAGATAAATATATAATTTAGATGAATCCTCAACCAGATTCATTTGATTTGAGGTTGTGTAAAGAATAACAGAAGCGCTAGCATGTTAGCCACACATCTGGTGGTGCGTGTGCGTGCGTGTGTGTGTTGGCAGCGAGATAAAAGGCCGTGACCAGAGCAGAGTTAGTTTAGCGGGGGCGAGCAGGGAGAAGCTTGTGCATTAGTTAGTTGAATTATCTGGATAACTCCTCCGCCACTGAAAGGTACAAACTCACAGTGGCAGGATTGGATAATGCTATTATCAGCATGATTGTAGCATTAGAGAGAGGCATTAATGTGGATCATTCAGACCATTCAGCACTAAGAATTGCCATAAAATTACAGCATTATCTGCAGAGATTGGCGTTGGATATCAGCAAGGGGGAAAAGCCCAGGAAAGCAAAGCAAAGCTTTGAACTAGCAGTTGTTTCAGCTGCCAATTTGTAAACATGACTGTTATATGGCTAATTCCACATCTACCACAACCTTTAAACCATTGCCACAAATTGCCCGATTTAATTGTGCATAAACAGCGAGTGCAGCTACTGTATTTCCTTTTATTTACAGTCGCACAAATTGAAGTCTAGCTGCAGACAAAAACAAATTGGTGTTGAAAAAATTTTCATTAGTAAATTTCACAGTTAATGACAGGGAAAGGGCATGCAACTCATCAAATTAACTATAAAATGTTGAAAAGACTGCAATAATATTATCTCGTAAAATGTACTCCAATCTTTGTTTTAGTTACATCTTCAAAAAATAATTTCTACAGTGCAGGCTAACATATTTCCAGTTATACGAGTCGAAGCCCCTCGAGTGCTGCAGAAATCCTGTCTGTTGCAGATGTTCGGATGATTCTGGGCCTTGTCTGTTTGCGGCTCTGCTATAATTTCTACCACATTTCTCGATTTGCTGCTTGCTCACCATTCGTTTTTTCCCCAAATCCTCCAGTTTTCCACCCTAGTCTGTGTACAACTATATTTTGCTCCGCTCCGCTATCTCTTTTGCTTTCTTTTGCCTTTGAATGAGATAAATATACATCGTGCCACTGAAGCCCTAGTGTGGGAGGTCTGGAGCTCTGCGGCGCAGGGAGGCGCAGACATCTGAGACATGCTCACACCGCATACCAGGAACTCCATGCGCAAAAATAGCTCAGAGATTTCCACATTTTATATTTGTCTGAGGGATATTTGCAAATGAATACGGAGGAATGGCAGAGGGTGTTTTTGTTGTGCGGAATTAGTGTTGTGAGGGCGCTTTCTTCCCCATTCTTCTCCATCTTTCTCTTCACCGTCCAAATGACTGCCATTAAGGCAGGACAGACTCGAGCCAAACACAGGGCTCCACTTAATGTGATTTCCTCCAGAAGGGAAAGAAACAAAGGAAGGAGTGATTCATCAGGGAGAGAGAGAGAGACAAACCACTCATTCTGAAGCTGTCCACCTCCAAACGATGTTCAGCACAAACACTGTGTGTGTTCACGGGAGTGTTTATTTCTGCATTTGCGCGCAAACGGTCAGGATGAACATCAAAGAGCTCTGGCAGCAAGAAACATTGAAAATAAAGATTCATTCTCCATTAGAACAGGATTATATTGCATAAGAACATTGTGTTGAACTCAAATAAGCCCACTGTTATAATCCACACAAAACGAAGCATTTCACATCTATGAAATCACACACGCTGCACCAATACAAAAGAGGTCTGGTGATTTGACGAGGCTCTAGCTAGCGAAAGAGAGAGAGGGGAACTGGTTTCTCTGGCAAGGATGTTTGCAATGCCAGCTTTCAGCAGCCATATCGACAGAATTGAGTTTGACAGACTTGTTGAGTGGCGGTGATTGGCCCTGCTCCAGGGACACGCTACAGCAAAAGACTGTGTATAACACCCAAGGCAGGAGAGCAGAAGGGGAGGATGCTGTGGCCGCACAGATTGGCCTCCCCAACAGCAGCGGTGAGAACATGAGATAAGATGGCGCGCAAAAGGAAGGAGAGAGGGAAGAAATGGCCAAAACAGAGGTGTGAGGCCAGGCTGCCATCTGAGGAGGTGATGAAAACGAGGGCTGAGGGTGTTAATGTTAGCATGTTCATCACACACATACGCACATGCTCACACAGTTAGTCTGTATATATAAGCAACATGTGCAGAAAAGCATCAGCAGTGACACATTTATAGTGCTTTGGCTTCCAGGTTTACCCCAGCACCTGTAATTTGATTTATTTGATTTTTTTTCATGGTTTGGTTGAATAATCTAAACTGATGGATGATGTACCAAGAACTAAATAAATTACATAAACATAGTGACTTAAAGTTTTAATTTAACTGAAAAAGTGATAATTAAATTAGTTGTGGGAGTGTTCTACAGCAATGCTACCTAATTCCTCTTTTTTATCTTTTAAATATTGCTTTCTAAAATAGCTTACTTTTCATATACACTCACATAGACCAGTTATTAGTCAGGTGGCTACACAGCATTTGACCACTGGATTTATGAAAATCATTTCAGGTTTTTCAGTGTTTTACCATTGCATCGACTACTGATGAACACATTAATTTGTATTTGAATTATCACTCAGTAAGTTATTTAACCATGTATTAAATATGTATTTGGAAGGCTTTTCTTCTGACTTTGGTTAATGGTCACATGGCATGCAGGTAAACAAATTATATTTTTTAGTGAATGTTTTGATGTTATTTAAAAATTATTTATTTTACATTTTTTTGATTAATTATTAGCTTTTCATTAAAACTCATAAACCCACTGCTTAAACTCCCTGGGAATCCTTGATGTAATGTTTAATGCACTTAATGTTGTTAATTACAATAAATGGAATATATTTTCTTTGTATTTTTGTATTGTTTTGTAGTATGGTATAATACTATTCTATTTAAGTCAATGTGATAAACCGGTTAGGTCAAAAAGTAATCTAAAAGTAATAAAAAATTTGTCTGATTATATTACCTAAAATGTGTAATGTTATGGATTATCTTACTAACTATAATTTTTGTCACGTAATTTAGAATCAGTAACGGACTACAATTAGTAAGTAATCTACCCAGCTCTGATTGGCAGCATCCAAAAAATAAGCTCGGTCAACAAACATTGTTTCATTGACAAGATTTACACTACCTTCCCAATAATTTCCTGGACCCTCGGTGGCTTTTATCAATCAAAAAGTGTCAAAATGTCCCAACGTTGTTTCAGTCTACTAGAACCAAATGTTACAAATGCACTTCACAAACAACTACTTTTAGTGGTCCAAAGGTTAGCTGTAATAAGCAGCGTGATGGAACAGGGGAGCTCTGTGTCTTTTCTCCTGTGTCAGTTATGGGCCATTGGGGGTGAGGATGCTCCTCTCTCATAGATTAGTGTTTAATGTACTCAGCGGCTGCCTGGGATGGCCGGAGACGAATGACGGCATTCAGGGCCAAATCCCAGAGCTGCTCGGCTCAGCACAGCCACGGCCGTCTGAACGCGCTGTTTGGGTACTTAGCACACACAGGCCAGAGGTTCTCAGAGTCCATGGCTTCAGCCCTGCAGCCTGCCACTCTAATGATTCCCTAGACTCCAGCTGCTGACCCCTCCAGCCCTGGCCATTCATTAGAGCAGGGAGAGAGAGAGAGACAAAATGAGTGAGTGTGACAGAGAAAGAATGGAGCAGCTTACGGCAGTCTCTCTCGCTCACACAACCCCTTTCTACCGCAGTTACACTCTTCGTCCTCTTTGCTATCAGCGCGAGGATGCTCGCCCCCCTGGGGCTGCCCACGGAGCCTGTGAAGTTCACACACACTCCATTATCTGAACGGTGTGTGTGTCCCTGAGCATTCTGCAGGACACCGGAACCATTTATACACACACACACACACCTGCTGGTCGGCAGAAAAAAACAGACACGTTTTTTATCTCTCTGGTGCATCGCACGCAGAGGGACACAGATTAGCAGAGGGTAAGTGTAACCTGAATAAATACACATACATGTGGCCCATCCTGGCCTGAAAACTCCACATTGGAGCGGGTTGCTGCTTATGGTTCGCATTTTTCGTTTTTCTCCCTTATTCAGAGCAGGATTAGTGGGCTTATAAAGGGGTGTTGGAGACAGTAAACTGGCGCAGCCTGGACTGGCACACTATCCTTTAGAGCCCAGCCTTAATGATTTCTAATGCGGCTAAATGCTCCGGCGCCACGAAAACCCGCTTTGCGCTGGGGACAAGCAACTCTCTCTTTGCCTGTTTCTCTTTGTTGATTTTAGCGAGACGACAACAGAGTTGGCTTATCTCAGTACCAGGCCTGCACCGGGGGGGGGTCTCCCACCAAAAGCCCAAAAAGCCCAAAGCCCCAAGCCCCAGCGTCTTATTAGAGATGCTTATAATGTTTGTCTGTTCTTCGTTTTAGCCCCTCACACACAGTCTTGCATCCTCACTGCACTATGCTCAAAGCTGTAAGCCTTTGCCCTGCAGAGTTTTAATTAGGCCAAAAAATGTGCTTAGGATCCATCTAATCAAATACATTTATCTAGCAGGTTTTGGGCAGTCAAGCAATATTGGCCATATCATTGCAATTTATTATTTATATATTTATTTTTCTCCAACCCTCTAAAACTCTGAAAAATGTATGGCTGTTAATAAAATGACACGATTCAGCACTAAATGGTTTACATTTTGCCACTGGCCCCACAATGCATAGTGTGGCAGATTCACTGTTAAAGAATAGACTCAGAAAATATGGCTGGGAGCTTTAGCCAGAGACCAAAAGAGAAAAACAAACAAACAAATAAATAAAATGAAATGCTTGTTAGCTCTTTATTTTTTATGGGCTGATGTCTGCATTGATCAATCATTTCAACAGTACTTTTTATTGGAACAAAGGCCAAGTTTAGAATGTAATTTTATTAGCACATTCTAATTGATGTTCCTCTAATAAACACACTTTCATGACACCATACACACTTTCTTTAACCTCAGGCAGTTTCTTTAAGTTCAAACAGTTTTACTGTTTGTCCCAGGGGTTGTTTTTAATAACTTTTTATTGTTATATAATACATTAAAACTCATAACACGTCATCATTTATATTTGCTATTATTCAAGTGCCAGTTATGTATATATGTTATTGTTTTACTCCAACTCCAACATAGTAGATGGCTGCACTCAGGGATGGATTAACTCACAGGCTTAATACGGGGCACGTGTCCAGGGCACTAGACCAGAGGGGGACCCAGCCGAAATGCTGCTCCTCCTGGAACGCAATTTCACCTGTGCCCCATCAGATCTTTAAGCCAAGTGAATTTTGAATGCAGCTTCCAAAAGACAAAAAAATGGCTGAATAATATTTTTTATATTTGATGCGATCACATGTTCATATATTTGATGTGAGATAGTTCAGTGCAACACAACACCAGCTGCCAAATTAAAATCTGTGTTTGCTTTGGCTGGTGCTGAGCCAGACAAGTTTTGAGAGCGCTGCGCAATATAACCAATCACATAGGAGTCTGTTGAGCTTATGAATGCAATGGCCAATCAGAGGCGTTCAGATGAGTCATCGCTGAAATGTTTTGTTTAGTGCACACGCTCGCTGATTGAATGCTGCTCTGGCGAATTCTCTCATCAGAAACAACACCGTGCAGATGTGCGTACGATAAACATTTCACAGTGTAAACAGCTTCCGTGATTGTAATGGGGGTTTTCGAGAGCGCTTGAACTGAAGTAAATGATAATGTTCTTTGATAATGCAAATATTCTTTGCTCTCTTTATATACAATGAAAGTGTTATAATTGGTAACTTACGTTTTTTTTATTAAATTTACGTTAAATACAAAGTCAGTCGTATTAAAAATGTTATGACATCACACCCATATCTGGTACAAGTTAAAAGATGGGTTTTATGCATAGGCTAGTCAACAGATTAGACTAAGCTACTTTTCCCATAGCTCATTATAGATCAACTAACATGATCTATAAAGGTGCAAACTGCAAAATGTATTTAATTGTATTTGAGAATAGTGATAGGATAGCCTATTTTATGATATACTGTAGTTAACACGTTTGGGAAAATTTTGAATAAAAAAGGAACACAATTTCAACCGAGGGGGCCTTTAATTGGTCCGTGCCCAGGGCACCACTGTGTCATAATCCGTCCCTGGCAGCACTGCATCTTAAATCTGGTTGCCACCCATCATATAAATGATAAGAGGAGGAGAAGAAGAAGAAAATGCTGTATGTAGCTGCTACTGCCACACAAAATCATGTCAGAGGAGATGACAAAAGCAAGAAACTACCCACAGACGGAAAAAGTTAGCTGGGAGTCAGACACCGCAGTCTGCAGGAAGTGCCGAACAACCTTTTTTTTTCTTTTTTTTTTCACGTTTGTACAATTATTATTACAAACTTTCTCTCCACTGCCCTGCGCTCATATTTCAAAGTTCTTTTCATTGCCAAAAAAAACGAGAGAAACACAAAACCAAGATAAAGAATTTAACTTATTGCATTATGATTTATTTATTGGCCATTATAATTGAGGGTAGTGAAAATCTGACATTGTGACAGAACAGCACAATTAGGAGTCATTCAGATAGTGAAATGGGAAAAACGCAAGGTCTAGAGATGCATGTTTTAAAAGTGAACTCATTTTAACTTGAGCGCTACATTTTTCGAATGCCATGTCACTCGTGAGATGGAAGCGTAACGGTCAGACACCTCCATCCACCATGAGCTTACATAGACATACAATGGAAAAGTAGCTCAGTGGCATGAAAAAATGTGTTTTGTGTGGACCAGCTCATATGGCCTGGCTTGGTGGTGGGGACAGCAAGTTTTTTGATCTTGTCAAAGAGTTGTGAGAGTGGTGAAACTCTCCTTGTTACTGTAACCACTCTTAAACTAAATTTAAAAAAATGAAATACTAAAAAATAGCTAGATGATGAATCCTCATCAGTGTGCACCATTCCTCATACACAATGTTAATCCAGAGATGCATTATCAGAATGTCTCGGGTCTGTCTGTGTTGTGGAAAAGTTCCGCAGGCATGTGTTCAGAGTCTGAGCTCTTCCTCCTGTGCAAGGCCTGACTCTCCTGTCCTCCCTCATTCCACCGCCAACCTGTGATAAGATCAGTTCTTTCTCTATCGTCTCTCCTCTGTGTCTCACAGGAGAGCCCTCCAGCTCTTAGCTGGCCCTTTATTTATGAAACCTCTGTTTATTTGTTTTTCTTTTGGTTCTGGGATTAATTATCATCACCATATGTCTGACTAAAAGCACTGGATTAACCAAGAAAAGATTGATGTTTCTGTGTTGGTTACTGTCAAAATCATTCTGTTTTGTGTTACACCATCAAATTAAAAAGGTACACCGATTTACAACTGTAATCAAAACGATTATACTCCTTGCTTGCGCTAACATTGTGTATACTTAAACCCTTAAACTATCCCTCAATATTGATTTCTCATGCTTACCTTCAAAAGCACTTTAAGGTCACAGAACCTGCATTAAAAATTGTGTATACTTAAACCCTTAAACTATCCCTCAATATTGATTTCTCATGCTTACCTTCAAAAGCACAGTCTTTGAAAGTAGCTTTCCAGAGCTTAGATGCAAATTATGTTACATACAAGCAACTGTTTTCTTGCAAAAACCTTGTCAGCCTTCTGCAACTTCACACACACACAACCACAGCAGGTTCTGTGACCTTAAAGTGAGAGTCAGGCTTGGTGTAAATGTATGGGTTGTTTGCATGATGCAGCAATGAGCTGAAAGTGAATGCTGGCCTCATCAGTGAGAACAGCCAATCAAGTGCTATCGTTGAATCCAAACGCGGCTCTCTGTCGGGGGCCACTCCTCACCTCATTTTTCACTCTGCTGGCAAAGGGCCCTGGAAGTTTCTCACAAAGTGTTAATGAGTTCAGAGAAAATGCAGAGAAAGTTGCGATCGCCATCTTTGATATATGCTAAGTAATTTTTAAGGTCCTTCTTAGACCTTGTGTTTTTGATTAAGGCAACAGGGAGAAAAAAATACACATGACAAACCATTGCCTGTATGCCGCCGATTGAAGCAAAAGCAAGCAGTGTAATATATGATTAATGACTACAAACTGCATCTGAAGTAATTCTGCAAAAAGTAATCAGTTTTTGCTCAGTATCTCACTACTTTGCTATAGGCCTACAACTAAAAAAAATACAATAAGCATTTCTCAGCATACACAATATACAACATATAAGAGTCAGGATAACCAAGTGGCCAAAGTTCTATGATTAACATGACACAAAAATGTTCATAACTCCAAATGTTTATATTATTGTGCATCGATACTATAATGCAGTGTATCCAAGATAGGAGAAAAAACTATCTCTTGGATTTTCCAAACATGTTCATATAACAGTTAATTAATTTGATATTTTAGGGAGTTGCATCACATTTTTCATAAATATTTGTATTAAAAAATGTGCAATTAAGAGAAGTAATGGGAGTCTGTAAGAATCCTCTTTAAGACAATTTAAAATTAATTTAGTCATTTTTTTAAATAAAATAAAAATCAGTTAAAAATGATTTTTAATAAAAAAAATTGAAAGCCATGTTCATCATAAGAGGTCAACTCAAGACACTGTATGTATGAATTGCATTTTCTATGTATTTTTGAATAAATTATTAGACATGGGGGGGACTCATGTCATTGACACAAATAAACATTATAATATTTATAATGTGCTGCGGCATTATTATTGATGTTTATTTTAGTTGTTACAATTTTTATTTTTATTATAATGAAATGGTTGTGCTGGTCTGGCTGTGTTTTGACTCTGAAAGTTTTAGGACTAGGTATTCGGCTAGGTTTCCTTGGTAATGACATGCCTGCCTGCACTGTTCTCTCCTCAGCTTTATTTCAATAAGAAATCATCCATTATTTAGCTCAGAGCCCCTCTGCCCCTGCTACCACCCCCACCTCCCAACACACACGCATCAGGGTACCCCGCTGATCCACTCTTCAAGGACGAACGTGGAGAAGAGGAGGAAGAAACCAACCCAGCCATTAGACGAGTTCTCTGAAGCAAAAGCATACAACAGAAAAAAAATACTTTTCTGGAAGAGACGCAGAATAACATGTGACCCAAATATACATCGCTTTGTACTCCAGTTCAAAGTACCCTGTCCTTTAGTGTGAAAAAGTCCTGAGAAAAACAACAATGAATAAATCATACTTCAACCAGAGCTTCCTCATTTTCTTCTCTTTAAACTCCTTTCCTAGCCTTCTTTTCAACTACACTTTGTGTTTCACTTCAGCATTTGATTGAGTCCATTCTTAAGGATGATCTGATCTGAACTGACAAGTGCACCAGATTCGACTGAAGGAAATTCCAAAAGGACTTGGTATTGCTTTTGAGTGCTTCCGATGACATATAACATGGAATATAATCAGCGAAGTGTTTGTACAAAACGGAGTCAGAGTGAGAGATGTAACAAGTATGCAACAAATTGATATTTCTCATTTTGGACACTATGGGGGTCGGACACTTTGTTAAAGATTGAAAATAATGAAAATATCTTCCTACTCAAGTGCAGGAAATTAAAATAAAAATTATGTTTTGTGGTTCGCTTGGAGGGTGGGGGGGGGGGGGGGGTGGTGGACAGTTTATGAAAAGATTGGAAATAATGAAAATATCTTCCTATTCCAGTGCAGGAAATAAAAATAAAAATTAAAGAATTGAAAACCCAATGCACCTAGATGTAATGCAATGGAACATTTAAACAGAAATTGTAAAACTATGGTTAAGAGTGTTGGTTTCCCCTGACGTCATGCATCATTTAGATATGAGCAATAGTCTGGAGAACCTAGAGAGACAGGGAGTTTTCTAACAAATTTTGTTTCAGTTTTGTAACTTTGTGTGTGTGTGTCAAACTTTTTTTGCTTTGTGTCTCAAGCTGAAGTAGTTTAGACATCTGCTGCACACTGTTTCTTTTAATTGTGCAAATATTAAGCACAGAAATTGCTGTTGTTGCACCTACTGTAGTATTTTTTTAAGTTCTTAAGAAAACATTTTAAGAACAATAACTGACAATGTGTTATGACATTTAATATAAAACACATTACTACTATAAGATTGTAATATTATAATCAATCAATTAACACCACAGAATAATTTTCCTGATTGATGAGTAAAATATTTTAGTAGTAACTTGCTTTATATGTAGCTAGTGTTATGCTACAATACTTAATAACTGAAGCATCCCAATATTGTAAATTAATTTAAGTATCGTATCTTTGGGAATTTAATACACATTATATACCCTTACTTTTAAGAACATTCTTATGAAATCAGAGTTGAAGTTTTGGGGCTTTTAGTATTGAATATGTTAGCCTTAAGATTATCTATAAGCTAGTGTGTTCCAAAACAATGACAAACATGACATGTAGAAGATATATGCATTCAAATTTGACAGTTTTTCTCTACAACAATACAGATCAACTATTTTGATGACATAATTCTGCATGTCAGCTTGTCATAAGTTTTTCTGTCCATGCTCTCTAGAAATCGGTCACTTGTTCATATATTTTTCTATGTGGTGAAAGGCAAATAGTGCCTTATACAGGTACGTCTCAAACATTTTTGAATATAATGAAAAAGTTTATTTTTGTAACATTTCAAAAAGTGAAACTTTCATATATTCTAGATTCATTACATGTAAAACATTTCAAAAGTTTTTTTTTGTTGTTGTTGTCTTTTGTTTGTTTTAATTTTGATGATTAGAGCTTACAGCTCATAAAAGTCAAAAATCCAGTATCTCAAAATATTAGAATATTTACATTTGAGTTTCATTGAGAAGAGCAGTCCTACTGGGATACTGAATGACCATGTACAGTATAAATTCCGGATATCTTTTGTTCTTTGAAACCACAATAATGGGGAAGACTGCTGACTTGGCAATGGTCCAGAAGACAATCATTGACACCCTCCACAAAGAGGGTAAGTCACAAAACGTAATTACTGAAAGGGGTGGCTGTTCACAGAGTGCTGTATCAAAGCATATTAAATGCAAAGTTGACTGAAAGGAAGAAATTGGGTAGGGAAAGGTGCAAAAGCAACAGCGATGACCGCAAACTTGAGAATACTGTCAAGCAAAGCCGATTCAAACACTTGGGAGAGCTTCACAAGGAGTGGACTGAAGCTGGAGTCAGTGCATCAAGAGTCACCATGCTCAGACGTCTTCAGGAAAAGGGCTACCAAGCCACTTCTGAA
>NW_015505884.1:150564-168280 GCF_001515645.1 Sinocyclocheilus grahami | reverse complement strand
TCCAGAAAAAGGGCTACCAAGCCACTTCTGAAACAGAAACAACATCAGAAGCGTCTTACCTGGGCTAAGGAGAAAAATAACTGGACTGTTGCTCAGTGGTCCAAAGTCCTCTTTCAGATAAAAGTAAATTTAGCATTTTTTCATTTTGAAATCAAGGTCTGGAGTCTGGAGGAAGACTGGAGAGGCACAGAATCCAAGCTGCTTAAAGTCCAGTGTGAAGTTTCTGAAGTCAGTGATGATTTGGGGTGCCGTGACGCCTGCTGGTGTTGGTTCATTGTGTTTTATCAAGTCCAAAGTCAGTGCAGCCGTCTACCAGGAGATTTTGGAGCACTTTATGCTTCCATCTGCTGACAAGCTTTATGGAGATGCTGATTTATTTTTCCAGCAGGAATTTAGCACCTGCCCACAGTGCCAAAACCACTTCCAAGTGGTTTGCTGACCATGGTATTACAGTGCTTGACTGGCCAGCCAACATGCCTGACCCGAACCCCATATGGAATCTATGGGATATTTTCAAGAGAAAGATGAGAAACAGTCGATCCAACAAATACAGATGAGCTGAAGGCTCAATAGTGCCTCAGCAGTGCCACAAGCTGATCGCTTCCATGCCACACCTCACTAATGCTGGAATTTGTACTCAAGGAGCCCCGACCAAGTATTGAGTGCATAAATGAACATACTTTAAAGAACTTGAACTTTTCTGTTTTGCAAATACTTTTTTGGATTTATCTTAGGAAATATTCAAATATTTTGAGATATTGGATTTTTGACTTTCATGAACTGTAAGCTCTAATCATAAAAAAAAAAACCTTTTGAAATGGTTTACTTTACATGTAATGCATCTAGAAGATATGAAATTTTAACTTTTTGAAATGTTACGACAAAAAAAAAAACTACATATCTTTTTTCACGATATTCTAATTTTTTGAGATACACCTGTATATTGGATAGGTAATAATTCAGACTGTTTAAACATGCTTTTCATTGGGGTGAATGAAGTCTTTTGCTTTTCACTGGGGTGAATTAGCATCACACAAACGTCTTCAGCTCTCTGTGCGCTCGTGAATCATTTTGCTACAACCAGCAAGTATGGGCACAATGTAAAGATTCATTGTGCAGAATAAACTACAGATTACAGATTATTGTATAGATTTGAGGATTATAACAGGAGTTTTTACTCAGTCAGTGAGCTTGTGCTGCTGGTGAACTGAAGCGATATCAGCTACATTGATTATAAAGGGAGCGTACAAAATAGTGTAAGTACAATAGACCTGTCTGTTCTGTTACCTATAATGTGTTTCTTTATTTTATTACTTTCATATGATTTTTTAATGTAGCAGTAACATAACTGAACAATATTTGAAGGCTACATGCTAATGTGTTATCATATTATTTACTTATAATAATTAATAGCATTAATAGTAAACTAATCTTATTTTATATTTTTATTTTCAAATAGTTTAATAAAAAATATATGTAGTTACAATAGTACTGAAATTGTTATAACCATGGAATTGTACAGGTTTATATATATATATATATATATATATATATATAACAGTGCTTTTTTTAGTACCATGACAACACTAAAGACATTGGCCAAAAATTGCCAACAAAGACATTACCTGTAAACATTCTTTGCTTTCTCTATATATTATTTTTATAATTTTCATTCTGCTAAGAGGACCAAAAAATTTTTAGGAGTGGAATGAAAAAACCTGAATTAATTCTATTGAATCCTACAGCAATCCTACTGGAATACTGTAGTTGTTGGCCCACTCTTTATTTGTGGACCCTTATAATTGTTCTCACAATTAGCAACAGTCCTGAAACTACTGAACTACTGTAGGCTAGAAAATAAGTGCCTAAATTGTGAAAACACTTAAAACTGAGTGGCACCGCTCATTTGAAATTCTTTCAATGCCAAATTTAGGCAAAGAAAATGACCTTCTTGCTGAGCTTGTCTTAGGCCAGAAGAGGCACTCCTTCTGACCCCTTGCAGACTGAAAATCTGGACCAGAATAATACTGACAAATGAATCACGTTAAACCTAATTACAACACAAATGGATCATGATTATACCTCATATTGTGAAACCCAAACAAAATCAAAATAAAATGTAGAGAGCACTATAGTGGGCTACTTGTCCACTGTGATTGAAAAAAAAAATACTGAAACCTCCTTACTTACACCTTACCTTAATGTACTGTAGCTATTACGAACATGACAAAATGCATAAAATACAAAGAAAAGTAATTTGATAGAATTTCTTTCAACAACTGACACCATCCCTATCAATGACCAAACTATCATCACAGAAAAGAAAGGGCGAGCCTTTCGAGAGAGAGAGAGAGAGAGAGAGAGAGAGAGAGAGAGAGAGAGAGAGAGAGAGAGAGAGAGAGAGATGTGAGAGAAGTTAGCATTATGATTAGATAATAAAAGAAACTCCTACTACTCTGAGTATCAGTTTTTGGAAGGAAAAAAAATAGTTTTCAACTTCATAATCTATAGATAATAAATCAGAGAACACTTTTCACAAGTTCAGTTGTGATCAATGTTTTTTTTCTGTAATCTGTTATCACTACAATCTCCTGACTGTGGAGCAATAGTTTAACATGATAAAAAACCTAATGATGCAGCTAAAAGGCCACTTACGTAACAAGTCTGAACATTAATATCAATGGCAATCATAATAAAACATATATTATTAGCACTACACCACTGACACAACAACAATAGAATTAAAACACAGAGCAGAGTATAACATAAATTTGTAATATTGCAATGCTATTTCTCAGTGTAACAAGAAAAAAAAATGTGAAAGGTGGCCAGTGCATACCAAAATTGTACCAGATTAATGTGAATTTGAAATTTTTTTATTGTTGTCTTTGCTGGATATTGGTTAGCATTATCCAATAGAGGCATGAGGACTACAGATGTGGTCAGAGTAACAAACCAAAGACCCAGTGGTGTTTGAGTAATGTTCTTCCATGGAATTTTTGTCTTGTTTTCCAGTGTAAATGTTTAAAGGTTATTAAATTTAGATATATTTTCTTAAGAAGACCAAATATGACCTCAATATTGCATTTTTGTGCTTCAAATGTCTGTGAAACTTGCTCAGTTTATGTTTCCTATGTTAAAATATTTATATATTTCTAAATGTATTTATTTATATTTGTACACACAAATCTCTTTTGGTTGCAACGTGGTTAGCTTTGAAAACCCTTATTAGCCTCCAACAATTGTCCAGTAATTGGTGGTGTGCTGAGAGGAGTTAAGGTGGTGTGTTGGAGCAGGTCAGCGCAGGTTGGAGAGATGCAGAGATGAAGAGCTGAAGAGGAGAGAGCGAGTTTCTGTTGCGTATGCTGTGGTTTAGCAAAGCGAATGTGAAAGAGAGGTAGTCGTGGAGGGCCTCTTCATGTGTCAAACACCTCATCTCTCTGTCTGTCAGTGTGTGTGTACCTGCATTAGAGTAGTTTTGAGCAGGGCAGTGATCGTCTCCCCTTAACTGCCTTTGAAAGCACTCAGGAACTTGCTCCCATTCAGAGGTCCTTTCCAGCGCTGTTAAGCAGAGATCTGCTCACACACAGATGCTCTTTAAAGCTGTGACCCAGGCTTTTAACCGCCCGCTCTGGGAGTTATTAGCCCCCCACCCCCTGCCTTAAACGCTTTGTCACCGGTGCATGGATCCTCAGCAGGTGGACCCACAGCTGGAGAAGATGAGGAGAGATCATGCTGCCATTTGACCTCTCAGCCACACGTGGATTTCTAGTAGACACAAATGCATGTGAATCTCACATAGAAGCACCCTGCTTGGATATACAGAGCCTCAGAATCAAATCAAACAGAAGTTTCAGAAGCTCTGATTTAAAATGACATGACTCTGCGGGTGGAGTGCTTAATTTTTTAAGATGGGCTGAATGTTTCATAGCTGTGAGTGATGGCTGCAACCTCCTCACTATCACAAAGTCCACTAAATAAAGTTTTTATAGAAATCCCCCTCCCCCCCAAAGTATACTACATTAAGTTTCTTTCAGAGGTCTTCATGTGAATGGAATGCGCTTGCTTCATACCTAACCAGATTCTTAAAAGGCATTTTGGTTTATTTAATGGTAAAAGCTTAAAAAAACTGTTTATTGGTTAATAGTAAGTTTTCTTTCTACAAGGGATGGTAAGAATTACCAATTCGCATCGGTGTTGATGCAATGCATCGATTAAAAAAAGTGTGCATCGGATCCAAGTTGGCAATTGTATGGCGATGCATAGTTTCTAACATATTTGCATCAGTAAAAACAATTTATTTATATATAATTATTAGTAGCTATACTACTAATTTATTATGTATTATTTTGTGACCAATAGTTTATATGTAGATTGATTTCTCCTCTCTAAACTTTTTCTCAAGAGCGTTCTCTCATCAATACCACTGGTGCTACGTGAATATGACGTATCACAACACTTCGGAGACCGAGCCATTAGAAGTCAGAAGGCACTTAAAGTTTATTTAAAGTAAAGTAAAGTTTATTTACCATTTGCTGTCTGTCTGAACCAAAGAAATAAGAGTGATCTATCTGTACCATATTGAATTGCATAGCATCATATTTTTTTTCATTGCATCATATTGTATTGAATTGCACTGTGTCATAACGGGTGAATTGTATCGCATCGCATTGGTAGCTGCTTCATATGGATTTTTAATGTATCGTTGGCTATGCATCAAGATGCGTGTCGTGCCGGCCTCAGTTATGGAGATGCACATCCCTACTATATATGGCGAAAACCTGCAGGTTTGATTAAGGTAAATTTAAAGGGTTAGTTCACCCAAAAATGAAATTAGACTGTGTTTTACTCACCCTCGAAACATCCTAGGTGTATATGACTTTCTCCTTTCAGACGAATCCAGTCGGAGTTATATTAAAAATTGTCCTGGCTATTCCAAGCTCTATCATTGCAGTCAGTGGGTGTTGCAGTTGAACAGTCCACAAGTCATCAAATAAAGTGCGCGGATTCATAATAAAACGTGCCTCACACAGCTCTGGGAGGTGAATAAAGGACTCCTGTTATGAATTAATGCATTTTTGTAAGAAAAATATCTATATTTCAAACGTAATAAACACTTTTCTCTCACTTCCGGTATCTGTCATACACGGAAGGCATATGAAACCCTTATAATAGATATAACAGGACATTTAATGTAATTTTACAGTAAAACATTGTTAAATGTATTTTTAGGAAGTAAAAACAACAACAAGAGGGAATCTTGTAATTTAAAAGGAAAATGTAAATTGGCAATTGAATCTGTGACATTTCATGTTTCTTCCTTTGAGTAATTATTTTTCATTTATTTAGTGTCATGTTCTCATGATGTTTTGTATTTCTGTTTGTGCATTTTGTAACTGTATATTGGTTTTAGTACTTTGGTATATTAAGTTAGTTAGTTCCTTAGTTTTTTGTTATTTTTTTTTAAAAATTTTACCATAATTTCACAGATTTTTTTTTAACAGTGTATGTTTACTAATGTGCCTGGAGAGCTTGGCAAATGAACGAAGAGATAATGAAAGACAATGCTGAAAAACGACAACAAACAGGGACGAAGGGCCGTTGGGACGGTCCGTTCTTGTCCGTGTGTGGTGAGGGTGTCATCTGTTCTCTGTTTGTTAATAAAAACCTAATTAATCACACTTTCAAAGGGAACAGAACGGTCCTCTAGCCTCCTTTATTAATTTAGCTAGCCTCCGGAGTAAGCACACTTCTCTGATTTGAATAACAATGCATATCAACTACTGTGGGTTTAGTTTTATGTTTTACGCTCACAGATGTCCACTCAGACAGATAGGTGGCATGTTAAGGGATGTGAGTGTGAGTGAGTGTGTGTGTGTGTGTGTGTGTGTGTGTGTGTGTGTGTGTTTGTTTGGTTAGCTGTGAGGAGAGATGACAGCCAGTCCATTCTGTCTCCTCCTGTATCACTGGGCTCTAATCCTCGCCCTGCGCCTCCCCCTAATTAACACCAAATTACATGCAAATTTCACCAAATAAATGAGTTTTAAGTACTTGACAACCTGTCAGCCTTAGAATATTGAGCCATCCTAACGGCTAGATAAACAATCAACAATAATCACTCTATGCAAATTTGATATTTCCTACACAATTATCAAAAGAAAAAACTAAAAATATCCAGACACAAAGGCAGCTGGCATTTGTTCAGGTTCTGTGCCGATACGAATGCAAATGAAAAATTATTTAGGATGTAATTGATTTAAACGACGCTCGCCCCTCTGCCTTTTTTATTGTTCTTTTCTTTTTTTCACCCTCATGTGTTTTTTTTCTCTTCCTTCGCACACTCCCTCTCTCTCTTTCTCTTTATCTCTGCAGCTTCAATACACTGGGATAATGGCCAGTGTATATGAGTGAATAAGTGAGAAAAGAAAAAAAAAGGGGACAGACAAGAAGGATGAGAGACCCTTTAGTGCTTCTCTCATTTCATCTTTCAGGCAGTGAGTGATTGGAGGGGCAATAATATGTGCTTATTAACTGCTTTTGAAATGAATATGGAGCAACGCAGACAGAGCGAGTGTGTTCGCAGCCCACACCGCAGCACTGAAGATCACAGCCAAACCCTCTTTCCCTGCAGTTAGGACTGATAACAATACATCTGGTTGTTTAAGAACAAAAAAAAAAAAAGCCGAGCATTTTCCTGAGAGGACCGTGGAATACTCTGTATTCCTCGGTGGAATGCTGATGGAAAACTGGTGATGGTGTTATCAGAAAGAGAGAGAGATGGAAGTTGAGGGGGAAGAGGAGAAAAGGGTGACATCTTGACCTCTATGCCCAGATTATAACATCCATTAGTGGGTATTAAACATGGGCTATTTCTCTCTTTATTTATCACTGACAACCTTTTCCAAGTGCATCAATGCAGTGTCACATCTCTTTCACCCTCTCAATACACCCATTACCTGCTTTAACCCGTATGGCCTCTCAACAGAGGTGTGCAAACAGGAAACTCTGCAGGCCAGGATCTCTGACACAATGTCTTGTTCTAGTCTCAAAGAGCAACAACATGAAACATAATTTGCAACACTTTCATAATGTGATGTATTGAGAGGAAAAATAATAATAACAAAGGATGAAACTCTTTTTTTTAACCAATTCCAATTTGAGACTTGATTGACTGCACATGATAAGTAAAAATCTAAATAAAAAAAGTTTATGAACGCCAAGTTGTTAGATTGTTTGTTTGTTTGTTAATTTAATTTAATTTAATTTAATATTCATGTTGAAGTCTCAGAGCAACAACTTTCATAATGTGATGTATTGAGAGGAAAATAATGATGATGATGTTCGCAATAATAAAGGATGAGACTCAGTTGCAACTTGAGACTTGATTGACTGCACATGATAAAGTAAAAATCTCAACAACAACAAAAAAAAGTTTAGTTTATAAATGCTAAGTTGTCAGATTGTTTCTTTGTGAATTTAATTGGACTGAATTTTAATTGAATATTTAATTGTGTATTCATATACAATATAGAAAAAATACACCATATTCATAAAAAAAAAATATATACCAATTTAATGATAATAATCAAAGGAAACAATTTTGTGTGATGTACCATTAAGTAAGAAAAGCAAGAAGGTCTCATTCTTTCTCTCTTTCCTTCTGTATCTTGGTTGCACCACATGACTGATATATAAGCGTACTCAAGGTTATTCTTTTAATGAAGCCAGAAGAATTTTCTATTTCACCAGCAATACAGCAATTTTTGTTATCTTGTCATCACAAAGTTATCATTGCAAGAGATTTTACAGCGCTAAGCTTAGACTTAGTGGTCTGTGTCAGTCTCTCTCACTTTCTGTTCTTATTTACACATCTCATCTCCATCAACACCTCTTCCTCACACCTGAAAACTCTTCATCACTGCCTGCACTCCTCCTCCTCACACCTGCACCTGTCTCATCCTCTCTCACTCTCTTTGCTGATTTGTATTCCTCCCTCACACCTAGCCGAGCTCTCTCTCCATCACCCAGTACTCCACACTGGCTTCAAACGACTTTTAAAGGCAGGGGAAGCAGGGGCCCATCGCATTGGCGACGCAGCGTACCTAAAGGCCCATGCATAAACATGCTGGAGTAATACTCTTAAACGAGCAAGCATCTAAAACACGACGCACGCGAGATGAGCAGGAACGAGCTGAGAGACGGAGAGAGAAGGGTAGGCTTGGCAGATGAGGGGTATTATCAATCATGAGCTGCTCTATTAATTCCATCAAGGCCTTGGCGCCTGCTGACATTATGACATGCCATGGGCCTGGCAGCGTCCCTGAGGTGGCTACATCATGCACAGCTTTTGAAATGCTAATGGCAGCATAACCTTAAACAGTGTGGCGAATTATCTCCCTGCCTTCAAGTCGAGCACCCCTTTACCTTCTCTCTTCTCGGCTTCTTCTCCCCCCACCGTCCTCTCCCCCGACTACCTGACCCCGCTGGCAGACAGAGAGCACTGGAGGAAGAGTGTGATAAAGGACAGGGAATATAGAGAAAAGACGACAAATGAAAGGGAGAGAGGTCGCCCTTTCCTGCAGAGCTGGAGATACTGGCGGTGCTGATGGTGAGCAGTGTGTGATTGTGTGTGTTCGTGTGTTTTTGTCTATATGTGTGAGTGAGATGACGCCCTTAATGAAGATGTCTCAAGGACATGTCCACACGCTCGAGGTGGGTTGCTGTTCCCTCTGGTCACTTGCCTGTCTGTAATTATTTCTGACTCATGAAGGTGACTGTGAGGGACACAAACGCACACACACACACACACACACACACACATATACACACACATATACACACACACACACATATACAGGAGGGCCTAATACACAGACACATTGGCACATGCACATACCAGTGTTATTTGAGTATAATATTTTGAATTAGATTTAATTTTTATATTTTCAATTTCCATTTTATTTTATTTTTCCATTTGTTGCATTTATTTATTTATTTTGTTTAGTGCTTTTTATCATTATTTATTTATTTATTCATTCATATTTTTAAATATTACTATTGTTTTATTATTTTATTTTTATTTCAATTTTAGAATGTATTATTTTCCAGTTAGTAATTTTAGTGCTTCAACTCATTTCAGCTAGTTGCCAAGTTTTCATCTAATATATTTTATTTCAGATTTCAATTAACAAAAAAGTTTTTAATAGTTTTACATACCTATAATAACCCTGGCTCATACATAGTTTCACAATACCTGAATGACTGAATTTCAGTAACTAGTTTAAAAATAATACATCAGTGCATTTTGCCTAAAAATAATTGATGTGCTTGAGTTACGAAAGCACAATGCACTTCATGCATGAAACACTCACAGAAGGCTTCACACACCTGATTTGGTGTGAATCTGTTGGTGTTGAATTTAGAAGTGAGCATTATTAATTAAAGACAATCTAAGAACGAGATAAAACACACACACACACACAGGTTTGCTTTTATGGTTTATGAGGACTCTCCATAGGCGTAATGGTTTTTATACTGTACAAACCGTATATTCTGTTGCCCTACACCAACCCTACCCCTAAACCTACCCCTCACAGGAAACTTTCTGCATTTTTAGATTTTCCAAAAAACTCATTCTGAATTATTTATTAGCCTTTTGAATTATGGGGACACTGAAAATGTCCTCATAAATCACCTTCTCGTTGTAATACCTATGTCATACCCATGTTATTATACACATTTGTGTTCTCATAAACCACATAAACATGCACACACACACACACACACACACATTTACATATATAAGACCCAACCTATTGAGTTTAAGGATTCTCAAAACTGCACTTCACATCAGAGCATTGACAGAGCTTTTTTGGACTCTTTAAGAATGATTTTATCCAAAATTACTTCAAACACATTCAAGATATACATTGATTAGTCTGCAAATTCCCTTGGGAATCAAACAAATTGGCATTGCTAGTGTCATGTTCAACAAAATGAGCTACAGTAACACATGAAAAGAGCAAGAAATAATCTTATTCTTAAAAGATCAAGATCAATATAGTATTTGTTAAGCAAACCAGACATCAGTAGAGCATGGCACTAGCAACATCAATGCCATGGGAGTGTCTCCCAAGCAAGAACTGAGAACTAAGAAAAAAGTACTCTAAATGCAATGTAAGTCGAATAAAAGCATCTGACAAATGGATAAATGTAAAATGCCATTGCCAACTGCACTTTTTGGTTTTGCACATTAGATAGTCTACCAAAGAAACACAAATCATTAACTCACCCTCATGTTGTTTCAAACTTGTATGCATTAATTATTTTTTATTTATTTTTACTTTTAGTTGCAGCATAAGAAAGCTTTATGTTGTTGTTTCCTTGTATATTGGTGACCCTTTAGGATTGGGCAGAATTTACAATGTAAGAATTAGATATCTTTTAATTCCTGAGTTGAAATTTGAATTGAGTTGGCACGCTCTACAGGAAGATGATTTAGAATGACAATAAATTAAATTTACTGAACTTCAAAGAAATTCAACAAGTAACAGGCATTCTGTGAAATTAAGTATTCATCCACCTTAAAAATTACTAAGTCTATTTAAACTTTAATTTTTATATATAATATATATATATATTTCAAACAAAGCTGACAAGCCAATTTTTAATGTTTGTCTTGACAAATTTCATCTTTCTCAAGAATGACAAAGATTCTTAAATTATCGGTATTAGGCAAATTTCTTTGAACTGAAATGTATTCACTGTTACTTTCAGTTAAAAATAAATTCAAATTCAAGAATTGAATTGAATACAAAAATCACTCAATTAAACAACCCCAATCCCAAAGAAATAAATCATCTACGTTTGTACAGTGTAAACTGTAGTCTGTAGGCACTGTCGAACATTTAATAATTGCCAACCAGATAATGTACAGAGTTTTTATTTGCCAATGTGAGTGTGACGTAGGCTAACTCTAAGAAAACCGTAAGACTTGTTATAAGTGGCTACTGATGTCATCACAGATAGATGGAACTGATTACAAAATCCAAAAAGCAATACTTTTTTCCAATATGTCACAACTGAGACCCCCTTATTTCTGATTGCAAACCAATCACAAAGACCTCTAATTTCACCTTGTTGGGAAAAAAAAAATCCCATCACAAGGATCCATCTTTCTCAGTACCCAAATCTAAAACCATTGTCTGTTGAGAAAACAATCCCAAAACAAGCCACCTCAGAGCTGAAAACCCATCCCAGGAGAACATTCATCTTTAACTCTTTCTTGAGTCCAAATCTCTGTTTTGATTGCAGAATGTGACAATACATACTCTTCTTAAGAGATTTCTATCTCCCTCGCTTTCTCTTTCTGTCTTACTCTGCGTGTTTACGGCCACTTGGAGGAATCGTTGTGATTATCATCATCAGCGGAGATGCAAAGCCGTGTAGTGACAAGCAATCTGTCTCCTGAGCGGGCCCTCATATGAATCCTGCAGCCGTGTTGATGGAACGTGCCGTGCCACCAGTGCAAGCGAGCCCACTAGAGGCGTAATAACATTTCAAGTGTTTCTGCCACTCAAGCCGAATCCGCCCACTGAAGAACATTAATGTCAACAGCAAGCAGCTGCATGCATGCCAGACAAGCATGTAAATGCAGGAGAGAAACACTGCAACAGTCGTAGCACCTGACTAACTAATCTTCAAATGAGAGAAGTGTTGGAAGCTACTGGTGTCTTGTTGTTAAAGCTTCACTTGGGGTGGTGCAGATTTTTGTTGACTCTAATCTGTCTATATTTAAAGTCGAGAGAATTTTCATTTGCAACCCATTTTACTTTCGTAATCTGATGTGTTTCTGAATGTTAAAAGATATTTAAAGAGAAATGTAGAGTTGATTTTATCCATCTGGATCATGAAAAGTAGACATTTCATACCAGAATGGAGCCATAGGGAATGTACATTTGTTAAAACAAACAGCTTTTTTACTAGGATTGGTTAAGATGCGATAGTCTACATGGCCATTAAACAGCATCAATGAAAATTAAACATTTCATAATTTAAGATGAAGACCAAGTTAGTATAATTTGTTCAACATTATGTTTTTATTCTGTTCAACAGCATTCTGGTGATTAACTTTTTTTTTTTTTTTTTCAAATGTAATTTCCAACTCATTCACCTTGGTAAGGCCAGTGTCATATTAACTTTTTATGTATCCTACATGCATAAAATATGTATTATTTCAATAATATATAATATCTTCATACTTTTTGCATAAACTGACACAATTTAAATAATTCAATAAAATAGGAATTAAAAAATTGCTAATGAGAACAACTGATAATCAGTTAACTGCGTCTATACATTTTACAAGGCTATTGCTTAAGATTATGCAATAGCCCACATGGCCATTAAATGGCGTTTATTGAAAAGAAACATTTAGTCATTTCAGAGGAAGAGCAAGTTATGTTTTGATTAAAGATTATGAACAACTGCTTTCTTTGGATGAGCACGCACCAATTAACCGTTCACTATTAGACCCGAAATGTGCATTAACTGTAAATAGAGCAAATATTTATATTATATGATGACATCAATAATGCATTTAACTTGTTCGTTAAAAGATAACAGCACACATATTTCTATTAATGTGTAATTTTTACATACTTTCATGTTTCATGCTTGTGATGTCAAGTCTAGTCTATATTTTTACATGGAGGGATGCATGAGATTTGTGAAGCGAGCAGCTGTGTGCATTGTTCTGAACTTGGTGTGAGCCAGACTTTTGGAGGGGGGAGATCCCTGGCCAGCGTAATTAGCTGCAAAGACTCTGAATGTCATGGAAACCAGCTGCTTTTGATCCGTGAGTCTCCTGCAGTATCTCTGCTCCATGGCCACGTTCTCAGCAGCCCTTGTTAGGGCTTAGAACCGTTAATCCAGCACTACAATCCTCTGCCATCCAGAGCCTGACGCCTAGATGAAAAATTTACACATTCTCACCTTGTTCTCTGAGCCTTCCCCCTACTCTCTCTCTCTCTCTCTGTATCTTCACCTCTTCTCTTTGTCTCTTGTTTTCCTTGTGATGATTATTTTAAAAGTGTGCAGAGATGGTTTTTGTGTTTGCTTCGCCTGCTTAACCAGAACAAAGCACCTGGAGAACTGGGAGAGAAGATCAGAGTTTTTCTTCAAAGTTCCCCTCACCTGAGTGAGAACCTGCAGAGGCACTCTCACAGCCAACAGTACTGTGGGTACAGCTTTTAAAACACTAGCATCAAGACTCTGATATAGCCTAATTACTACATATTGATGCTGACATTATACTAGGCAA
The DNA here is from genome assembly GCF_001515645.1 of Sinocyclocheilus grahami. Taxonomy (NCBI): domain Eukaryota; kingdom Metazoa; phylum Chordata; class Actinopteri; order Cypriniformes; family Cyprinidae; genus Sinocyclocheilus; species Sinocyclocheilus grahami. The sequence goes on along the minus strand of NW_015505884.1, from coordinate 154,959 downwards.
CTACAGTAAATTGAGTGTAGACATCATACCACAATTGCTACATCACGCTAAATAATTGCTACAGAAAAATATTACTGTATTGTAAAGAATGACTTTAAAATCCACTGGTAACATCATCCTGCAAAAATGCTACAGTGCAAGGATGTTTGAAGGACGTTTCTTCAACTATGTGGGCACTTTTGTCCTTTTATCCATACATATATAACTCTTCAGAAACATTTTTTTCCCACAACCTCAATGAATTTGTTCACTAATATCTAAAAAAAAAAATATATATATATATATATGAATTTTATTTCCAACTCAACCGCCTTGTTAAAGACAAGTTAGCGTTTCTTTTATCCTAAATCCACACAGTATTTATTATCTTCAATAATATCAATAATACTTTTACACTTTTGGCATAAACTGACAAAATCGGAGCTTTAAAAATGAAATGACAACGTATGTAATAATACTGAAAAAAACTGATTATCATCTAATCGTGTCTGTACACTATGCACAGAAAACATCTGGCACTGACCTTCACAAGTGCATTAACCAAGTTGCCCTAAACATAAGAATGCGTCATATTAAGCACTTTAAACAAAAGCATGTAGTTTAATGCAGTTTGTTATGTGCTTTGATAGACACGTGCTGTTTAATGCATTTGATACATGTTTTCCTCAGCATATAACTTACATTTTATGGTTGTTTGTATCTGTAAATATTAAAGTCACTCATGTATTTCCATTTTGCATAAAGGCTCATCCTGACAGCAAACAAGACTCTGTTAAACTACACAGACTTCAGTGAATGTGTGCCACAATTCTGACTAAAATAAGCCTATATATCTTTTCTAAAATATTTATTTTTAGACATTAAATGTAAATTTAAAATTCTACATGCATCAATAAACTGTATACGATCCTCATAGGATGTGCTTTTGTTTATTTCTTTATTATGATTTTTAATTTCATTGATTTTAATTTTCAACTTTCAAATGGTAAACAATCAGTTGAAATGTTAACCCTTTTTTGCACATAACCATTTTGCACATAAATATACATTTACTATATTTGGTTGCATTGCCTTCAAATTGCACATTGTTTGGAGGTCAACATTAGACGGGATGTGACATTTTTTTTTTTTTTTTTTTAAATAATGGATTAAATTAATTTATTTTTAATTAAAACTATCATTTTTATGCTATTTTTGCATGTTAATTAATTAAACAATCAACAGATTAATCAATAATCCCCCCCCCCCAAAAAAAAAATTGCAGCCCCAGACAAAATAATGGCTTGATTGTAAATAACACACACAAAATATTGTGTTCACAAAGGATATTTACATAATTTTTTTTTCAGACATCACCTGATTCATCCATACTTAGTCTTAAACAGTGTTGTACTGCTAGTGTACTTCAACTCCTTTGTAGTGAAGTACACTAACTTTTGATCATTTTACTAGGGGCAGAATTACTGGCTTTGATTGAAATGAGGACTATTTAAGGCCTATTCATAATTTCTGTAAAAATTTGAAATTAATAATGATCATGCAAATACTGAAATGGTCTATGATTACTTCATCTTAAATGATTATTTGCCATACTTTAAGATGCGATTTTTATGCTTTTTCATTGACAGACATTTAAAAGAGGACAGAAAACTGTTTGGGGCATGAGATCAGAACAAGACACAATTGAACTTGCATCTCCCTCGTACGCACCATGGCTGAATTCACCTGGAGCACACTGTTTACTGCTACAGTAGGCCATGTCTCCGACTGCAGGAATATATATTGATAACATCATAGCGAAGAACTACCACAGCTACATAATTACTAACATCAATCCACTTTTTTCACAACAAAGCTTTCGGTCTGCTTTAAATTATCTCTAATGGAGGTCTACATTCCATTAGCCCATCATGCAAGTACTGCTTCTTTCATTTTAAGTCTCTCTGGTCTACAATAAATACTCATCTTATTGTACCTGATGAGCCAGTGGTCACAACACTGCAATTTGCTGCTATGTAGAATCTTAGCTTGACTGCATTACTGCTAATATCTCATTCACAAGCTCATGTTCTCACATCGAGCACCGTCTTTGATGTGTGCAGCTGACACCAGGTTGGCTCTGCAAGCTGTGTGTGTGTTAAAAGAGGAATCCGAGCTACATTAAATGATTGCCATCCCCCATATCATGCATTAAGAATCTCTCACTCTACAGTGAATGATTTGTACTTACAGTGAAGAATTGATCTTGATGGGCTTTCAAAATATTATTATTCTGCATCTGAATAATTCTGCCTTAGAAACAGAGAATCTTGAGAAGTTTTAGGCAAGACTAAATGCTTTTGTTAATCTAGAAACACCACCTTCTAATCATCACTAATCTGTGTAATTAACACACAGTTAAGACCACATCAGATGACGCAAACATTCATTATGCTATTTTCAATCCTACATAATGGCGATCGTAAAAGCTATCAAACTACGACACGAAAGTGGGATCCACTTGGAAGGTACGGTGCTATCTTTCATCCCTGCGTCGCTGTGTACTCAAACAAGCAGTCTGCAGCAAATTAAAAGCAGAGAGGCATCCGATGAGAGGAACTGTGTGTGTGTGTGCTCATGTAGACGTGTCTCGTGTGGCTACTGACGTTGTCGTTCTCTTGAAGAAACCATTTCAACTCGTCACATCAATAGGAAACTCTACAGAGCGGAGCGGAACAGCAATGCCTGATAAATCATTTCTGTGCAGAGGCAGTCACTTGCACTCAAACGCACATCTGACCCCCGTTCTTCTCTGCCTATATCATGAGGAGAGGAAATCTAAGAGTGTATTAGCTTTAGAACATTGTTGATATGTTTGTGCGAGGGCAATGCACTAATGAGCCATGCAGAAAGACAGCGGCCACCCTTCAGAGAATTCTCTCTGTTTGTGGAGGGGTTTGATAGTCAGTTAATGATATATGAATGTAAATATATCAGCGCGATACGATGCTTTTTTCCATATCAGAGAGAACGAGGCTTGTGGGGGCATGCGCACAGTTAGACTGATAGGCAAATTCGGGGATCAGAATGGAGGGTAGCTTTTTGCACCGCCCACATCCATCTTCATGACTGCGCTATTTTGAATCGAAGCATCTTCATTTTGCTTAAGCCCTGAATTGTCAAATACATCAACTCAACGGAGACATCTGAGGCGTTTTAAGGCGAGCAGGCGTCCGGCGATTGCGTAAATGGCGTGAAATTCTTGACACACGGAAGGAAGAGTGTATATTTCAACCTCAGTGCCCGTGACATGTCTTGCATTAAAGTAATAGCACATAACAAAAACCAGTACCATCCCAATTAGAGCTCGTTGTATGTAAACAGAGGTTGTCTCAGCTAACCGAGGGGAAGCCCATACCGGGTCATTACCCGCTGCCCTTCAACTCCATGGGAAGTTGAATTTCCTCATCTCCAGTTTCCACTAATCATTGTCCTCCAGGGCCGAGGAACCTCCCAGCGTCATCAGCTGCCCTGTCCAAATGCAATCAGCAGCGAACACAGCAATCTTTTTCCCATTAAACAATCGTCCTTCCAGACAGGAGATAGGGCCGATTCCGCGTCTTACTCCATCACAAGCCTCTGAGGACCGCCGCCCTATCGGCCCGCAGTAACGTTAGGAGGCTCCCACTCACTGAGAGCCTCAAAGGGAAAAACAATGTCTACTTTGTTCTGACAGCGAGCTCTCAGCAGGGAAATGTTTAAAGGCTACTTAATTAGGGAGAAAGTGAGAGGTAAGGCTATCCTCAGATGTGAATACAGCACAAACAGAGGGAATAAAAGGAGCTCGACTGATCATTACCTGTTTAAATGCACTCTTAAGCACCTCTTTTTTTTTCCTCTTAGGGCTTTATATTTATATGCACTTCCAAATATATATATTACAGAACACTTTAGAGTCCAGGACAAAATTAGGTGTTCTAATTGTCTCCCTATTGACCAGTCAGAAGGTTCTGCAAGACTACGACAAGTACTTTGCACATTGATCACTTGCGGGTACATGATTTATTTATTTTTTTAGCATTCTGCAGGCACAAAACATCTTTCTCCACTGACAAAATATGTATTCTGGCAATACATTTGTATGCCTTTCAATCTTAAAAATATGGTTTTCTGTGACATTTGGTTGCAAACTATGAAAAATTAGAGTAAGAAATGGGTGAGAAAGTATGTTTTTATATATTTTTTAAATGATTTAATTTAATCGTACTACTGGTATGATTGCAATGATTAATAATACAATTAATATTATTAATTTTAAATATTTTTTTATGTTTTTGAAATATGCCTCATGCTAATCAAGACTGCATTTATTTGATCACAAAGTAAAAACGGTTATATTGTAAGACAATATTGAAA
>NW_015505884.1:141750-150496 GCF_001515645.1 Sinocyclocheilus grahami | reverse complement strand
AAAAAAATATATATATATATATATATATATATATATATATATATATATATATATATATATATATATTGTGAAAAAAATATTTTTGCTGCTTAATATTTTTGTGAAAACTGTGAAAGACTACCATTCAAAAGTTTAGAAAAGAAAATTAGATTTAAAAAATAATACTTTTATTCAGCAAGGACACATTAAATTGATCAAAAGTGAGAGTTAAGAAATGTATAATTATTTCAAATAAATGCTGTTTATTTAAAAAGATGTATCACAATTTCCACAAAAATATTAAAACTATTAATACTTGAGCACAAAATCAGCATATTAGAATGATTTCTAAAGAATCCTGTGAGACTGAAGACTGCAATAATAGCTGCTGAAAATTCAGCTTTGCCATCATAGGAGTGAATTACATTTGAAAATATATTCAAATATATATTTTTAATTGTAATAATATCTCACAATATCACTGTAGTTTTAATCAAATAAATGCAATCTTGGTGAGCATAGGAGAATTTTTTCCAAAAACATTTAAAAATCTTAATTATTACAATTTTTTTCTCTAGTAAAATTATGCATTTAAATTATTTGCTCTATCTCGGAGAGTACATGTGGTTGTGATGTTGTCATGATACCATTTTCCTGCAGCTCCAGAGTATTTATTCACATTGTGTTTATGACTCAGGTGATTGGTTCAAAAATCATGTTCAGAACTGAGCAAAGATCCATCTGGGAGGGGGTCCCATGTCAGCCAGGGCACACGGCATTAAGACAAATAAGAATGCTAAACGACAGGTATTATAGACCTCTCTGACTATATATATATATATATATATATATACAGTATATGAACAATCAGTAAATTAAATTTTTAACATTTATTTCTAATAATTTTTCCACACCCTGACATGTACACACAGATAGATAAACACAAACAGGACTATGAAGAGGAGACACAAGGTTATGGCATTTCATTCTCCGAAGACTCATACATAAACACACCCTTAAGCTATGGATAACAACAACACACTAAGCTCTCCTTTCTCTCCCTCTCTCTGTCTCTCAGCTCGGAAGAAAGTGCCGTTTAGCCCAAACCTTAGTGAAAGGTATAAATTCCCCTTGTGACAAACTGCCCCCCTCCCATCTTCAGAACTGCTCAATTATTAATAGATAAACACAGAGCAAGTCGTTTCTTATGGGTTGTCGGCAGACATATTGCAGGCGGGGATCTCTCAGGCCCTGAGAACACAGACTGGAGCTGACAGTGTAAAGGCAGAGGAACGGTTTAAGGTCAAACACACTCACAGATCCTGAGATGGGGGGAGAGCGGGGAAATGTCAGGAGAGGATGAGCAGGGAACGGGAAAGAGAGACAGTGAGATGCCGTGTATTACTCATCATTCGCCTGAGTTGAAGGTGGATGTTTGTGTGTGTGTGTGTTTGCTTAAGTTTGGGTATGACTCCATGCAATACTGTTTGAATTTTGTGAAGGGAAGTTTGTTATGAATCCTGCTATGAAATACCGTATGCAATGTGCTCTAGTAACTAGTAACTCTAAGTCGAATAAAGAATATTTACTGTACAGTATAGGACACCAGAGTGGAAGCTAGTGAGGTAAAAGTCAAACATGAAAGAAAAGCATAGAAAAAATGCCAAAAAACTGTCAAACGTTTAAAGATGCCACATCCTAGTCTGTAGACATTTTTCCCCTGAAGTTCATTTAGTCAATGTTTCTTGCACCAAAACTACTTGTAAGTTCCACTTTTTCACTCATGTGAACAATCTATATTATTATTATTATAAAATTAGTTACAAAGCTTACTTACATCATACCACATAAGATTGTGGGTTTGCTGTTGAATCCAATATAGATGCCGCTGCCCCATTCTTCAGTAACAACCTATTTGCAAAACCTGGCTTGCATTGCGACAGGTTCTCAAAACAATCCACCCTGAAAAGTGCCACACACAAAGTTAAGGTCAGATTGACATCATCATGAACTTCAGTAAAAAATAAATGAATAAGAAGTTATTCTTTCTCAACTCATCTGGAAGGCTATGAGGATTCCACGGCCAGAAAAAGTAATGTTTGGCAGACTTCCACCACATCTAGATGCCCACTTCCACCACATCTAGATGCCCACTGGAATAATAGTATGCCACTTTTTCCTGTTGTTTAGGAATAATAATAATATATCCTTATTACTTTACTCTGACCTGGCATGTTGCTGAATACAGAACAGGCAATAACATGCACACATAGACATTCTAATGTCACCATAATATGCTTGTGGTTGTGATGTAATTGGCCTTGTTGGTGGGGAGGCGGCTTTGTAAACAGGCCTTGGTAATGCTGTTTTTTTGTTTATAGTAAACAACAATGCTAGGAAGAAATGCAATTTGCATTATATAGGAATCCTAAATAGGCATAACCATGAACAGAAATAAACATTAACAAAGTTGCAAGTTAGCACACATCAAAGTTGTTACACCCTCAAGCAGGTCTTCAAAAAACTATTTACATGATATATGTTACCAGAGGCATTTCTAGCCTTTCTTTAGTACTGAAGCACAAGCCCCTCATGAAGTAAAGTTAAGCATTTTGTTATTTTCTACCTCTACAAAACACAGCACCAAAGCTATTTTTAAAGAAAAAATAATTAATTAAAAAGTTGATAGGGAGTAGCATGTTTTTATTTGTATCATTATTTAAATGACGCAAAATTACCAAAATAATAAAAAACATGTTACATGGTGCTCCTGGCATATGTATGTTAGTGTTCTGATATTTGATCAGAAAATGTCTTTACCTGCGGTACTACAACGTCGTTGCTGGATGTGTAGTTAATTATGCTTAAAGACCTCGCGGGAAAACGATTAAACGCTTTTGTAGCTTATTTTGAATGGATTGCACATAAATATCCACTCCCCGCAGAGTTTTGATGTGGTTTTTGTTGTCTGTGGTCCAAAGTGTGTCATATTACTGTGTTAGTTTGTAAATAAAATGCACCAGTCCAAACTATTCAGTTGTTGACTTAACTATCAAACTATTCGAACTGAATCGTTTTTCAACCGTTTGCAACTTTTTGGAAAAGATCCGACTCAAAGCAATGATTCACCATTAACGAATCGGGCATTGCTATTTTGATTCTAACAACAAATTATTTTTCTCCAAAAAAAAAAAAAATCTATTATAGGAGCCTTTCAATATAGGTGTCTTGTAATATTAAATTCTTGTACGTGTGCATTCGATGCTAAAATGCTACGCTTTTGGTTTCTCACTTATGATAACCTGAGAAAGGTTAAGCCTTGAAAGCATAACATCTCTTAAAAGTGAGAGGTTCTGTTTCAGAAAGATGAGGTTCATAAGGATGATAAGGGTCCAGAGAGAGACAGCTGCGCTCCCATCACAAAAGCCACCACATCTCCTCATCAGAAAAGGTGTTCAGTGTTCACCAGGAACCTAAAGCCCCAGCACCACAATCCCCAGAAGACACACTCTTTTCTCAGAGTTGGCCACCATGCTGAGGTGATATGAGGTGAGTCTCTACAAGTGACTTGAATTACACTTGTATTATGTTATTTCCCCCCTTAACTGTTTTGTGTGTTTTTACATGTTGACGTTATTAGAAAACTACTTTTACTTAAATTGTTACATAAATGAATGATTAGTTATTGTGTCCTTCAGTTGAAGTTGGTGTATTACGCGTTTCAAACTAAATTGTATTTACATTTGGGAAACTTGTAATTCTAGATGGTGAACAAGTTGCTGAACTGAGATAAACAAGTTTATTTGAATTGTTATTAAGGAATGATTTGGCAAGTTAATTTTGCATGCTGTATTTCAATAAAATTTAAGTTGCAGTGTACGGAACAGGTTATAGACAATGAGTGAAAAGTTTGTGAATCATCTGTATTGTGTACACCCAAATGTAATCAATTATAAAAAAAAAGAAGGGTAAAACACAGCGCAGCTGAATTTTTAAGATCTATAGCATGCATTTACAAATCGATTTTTATTTCTTACCAAAATTTATTATTTTGATATTTTGACATTTTACTCTTTACTTTACTTTACGAAAACCTTTTTTGTTTTTTCCTCACTGACATTAGCTGTGACCATATATGCTTTGAAACATAAACTACATGTTAATACTGGTCATACAACATGACTCAGTACGTGAAATTTGATTAAACATTTTTAAAAAGTTATTAAAACTAGATTACATTTTTAGACACTATTAGTTATAGATTTTACCCTGGACCAGGGCACAATTTTTGAGGAGAAATCATTGGCCTGAGAAGAACATACAGTTGGACTTTATTATGTCTTTGTTATTGTGCCAGACATCGTGTCTAGTGGTACAAGCTGTGGCCACAGCTGTACGAACCTGCCCTGTATGGAGCTTCAGTAACCAATCAGGGCATGACGTAACCCAAGCATTATAATGACCGCGTGCAAATCACACAGACTAGCCATGAGGTCATGTCTCAACGCTCTCTCTGTCTTACTCTCACTCTCCCTTTCCCTCCCTTGAATGTATCCTTTCAATAAAAATGTGGTATGGAAAACATTCATGGTGAATAAAATAGATCAGCCTACACTCTTCCTGGTGCGAGCAGAGAGTGGGGGGCAGAGAAGACACAGATTCGCGGCTTCACTCAAAACCAGCCTCTGCTAATCTCTGGCTGTTCAGCTGCTCCAGGAGTGACTGTGTGACTCTTTGGCTAATTGCATCTGTGCTAAATTTAGCTCATGCGACAAGGAATTCTTTTGATTGGGGGGGGGGAGTACAAATCTTAAAAACATACCCTGCCTGCCAGGAAACTCTAGCAGCCCCTCAATGTGTTTCTCTTTATCGCTATCTCTCTTCCTTTTTGTTTCTCTCTTTCCATCTGCCTATCACCTGGGAATAAATGTACTATTTCATATGTCAGACTTGTCAATCAAAAGGAGTTGTGGGAAGTCATTTGGAGATGGTGGAGACTGTTCTCTCTAGCAGCAGTAATCTCTCTCTTTAAGAGGTTGTTTATTAGCCTATCAGCATGGGTTGTTCCCCACCTCATGTCAGTCAAAGTCTGCATGCTAGCACAAATCAATCAGGTTTTGAGGAGTTTAGTAGCCTCTGCAAAGCTCTCAAATTTGACTGACCTCAAACATTTTTTCCCAAACAGAGTAAACATATAGTACCTTCTTCCTATTCCTCCTACTTTTAAATGGCTTGGAAAACTGCTTAAACTTTCTTCTTGAACTTTTGTGTCTCTATTCATTTAGTGTCACATATGTACATGAAAAGTTTTGACACGTAGATGTGTTTTGGAAAGTCTATACAAATTTTGGTGAATACAGTGGTGTCAAGTGTCAAATTGACCCCCATTAGTTTCTGTACAGTTCATTAAAAATCAACACCATGAAAGCAGTAAAGAGACAGGCAAAACAATTGAAAATGTTTATTGTAGCTTGTTGGAGACTAAAATATGAAATACATGAGAACTTCTCTAATCTTCTTTCTCTAATCAATTTCAGCTTCATAGTCAAAAAAAATCTGTGAAAGGATGTTTTTAGTTGTTTGTTTTTTAGATCTCAATTAGTAGTAGTTTTTTCTGTAGTGTTGATTTTTGGTGGTTTCCATGGATACGAGTCAATTTGAGTACCCATAATTTCAGTAGGGTTAGTATTTCTGCTTTGCCATGTCAGTAGTGTTCTAACACTGTCCTTACCAGACACAACATGTCAATCAATAAAAAACATCTAATTCTGTTTTGTGATCACAACAAGTGGTAGGACATTTTGTCGATTTATTGATTTCTAAAGTGTCATTATGGGTAGCCCCTCCCATCATGTAATCCCATTGGTCCAAAATTGCACTTGTTTATACATCAACTTGAGGTCATTTATTCTAAATAAAAATGATTAAAACATTTGAAAAGTGGATATAAAGTGCCTAATAGGTATTTCATAAAGTGTTTTTAACAAAACTGAAATTAGATGTGGTGTTTATCTGGCTGGCACGTCGACTGTGACGTTCGCCACATTTGCTGATCAGCAGGTTCAGTGTGGTTAGGGTTAGGTAGGTAGGTGTAGGAGTGGGCTTTGGGGAGAGGAACAAGCAAGGTCCTAAAAAAGGTCCCTGTGTTGGTATTATTCCATACTGTTTTATGATGTACTACAATACAATGAGGTGCAAATAGTATCTGCCACTATTTGCAAATTGCTTTTACCTGAACATTTCTTATTATTTGTGCCTTTTGGAACCCTGCTCCAATACACCTACCTGTAGTTATCAGGTAAATCTGAACACCTTGATTAGCTGGTTTAGGTGTGTTTGATTGGGGTTGGAGATCCCTGCTCAAGGCAACGGTTCAGTTACATGTTTTTTGTTGTTGTTTTGGTTTATTTGAACAGGCATTATAATGGCTCCTCCTGGGGTTGAAGGCAGACTCTTTGCTTGCTCAGATGAGATATTTTTTTTGTACAACTTTCTTCTTACTTTCAGTGGTATCTGTGTAAATGGTCAGATCCATTTTGACAAGGTGATTACAGACAGCCATTGTTATACCTCAAACCCCAGCGCAAGTAACTGCATGTAACTTGCAATTTTATGTTCTAACCACAGATGTCAACAGAGAGTCCAGAATTCCATAGCTTTGGCTTTTTATCTTTTCATTGGTTATTGTGCCACATGACATGTTTTCAGTGATAACAGACTTAAAAAAACATGTCTTGTTGTGTCTGGTTAGGACATGGTGGGTGTGTTGTAATTTTACTATAAATGGAAATGGGGATGGAAATTATGCTTTTTTGAAATGATCATTGTCAAGATTTCAATCTCAGACGGTCAGCATAGTACCAGAAGACTTTTGTGTGTCCAGCATTCAGCGCTCTGGAGGTTCACCCAACATCCCCCAATGCAGTTAAACACATTTCCACCATGTGCTTGCCCACAAATCAAGTCTTTATATATTTAAGTGACACTGTATTGTGGTCTGGCTTTCATGATAATTAATACATTCTTCATAATCTGTATAAACGGCTAAATATGGAATTTGAAAGGAGATTGATCATGTTGAAGGAAACCTCTATGAAAAGATACAAATCACACTAAACGCATTTTATTTCAGCGTGTATTCAATTAGTAAAATATTTTTAATAGTTTTAGTTTTAGTCAACAATAACAACACTTAAAGCTTTGGTTTTGAGTTCTTATGTAAAATCATTCGTTTTACAAAAACACATAATTATCTCTCAATAATGAAATAATCAATTAGGGCTTTTATTATATTCCAGTTTGTTTTCAGGACATCAGCCAAGAAGGGATTTCCGGCGACCAAGCAGACTACGGGTAGGTGGGTGGTCGAGGCCATCTCACTAGCCTACGAGTCCTCTGGCCTCCCATCACCTATGGGGGTCAGAGCGCACTCGACCAGGAGTATGGTGGCCTCCAAGGCTTTCAGCTTGGGTGTGGCCTTGCAGGACATTTGTGCTGTGGCGGGCTGGTCCTCTCCACACACTTTTGTACGCTTTTACAACCTAGACCTGGCTTCTACCCCAGGTTCCCAAGTTCTGTCTTCATGATGTGCTCATAGGACACACACACAGGCAGGGACTTGGTAGTATGGCACAGTGGGTATTCTCGTTCCCAAAGCGACTCGACGCAGCTCGAGTTCCTGAAGGGGAACGTCTCTAGGTTACATATGTAACCATGGTTCCCCGAGGGAACGAGACGCTGCGTCTCTTTGCCATACTCCCTGCATCCCTGCAGGCGCTACTTCATCGAAGCTGGTTTGCGCCCGGCCGGATGTGCTTTTATGCTTTCTGGTGCTTACATCACCCTGCTCGTGACGTCTTGCTGCTCCATTGGACGGATTTGACACGTGCTTCAGAACGCGGTCACGCAAGGGCGTTCCCAAAGTGACTCGACGCAGCGTCTCGTTCCCTCGGGGAACCATGGTTACATACGTAACCTAGAGACGTTTTCCAGTGCTAGTGGTGATGTTGGTATTTCTTTGTTGTTGGTGGTGATGGCAAATTGTAAAATCTTGTCATGAATATTTATACTCTCTTTGGAATATTATTATTTTTTAACTCTCTTTCTCACATGCCAACCATATCAATTTGATGTCACATACGCGATGACCATTTGCAGAGTGAGAAATCATCTTCTAAACACACTATCCCCAAAGTCTCTCTTTCACACCCTGTCTGATTCATTCATTAAAAAATTTGCGTGAAAGGAAGAAAACATAGAGAAAAAAAGAGAGAAAACATCAAACCCATGTGTGTCAACCTCACTACAGACCTCTGGGGGAATCACCTCTTCAGTGCCTTCAGAGCGACTCTGAGGACATCAAACACTCCAATCACCAACCAGATGAAAAAGAACCCCGCTAATCACAAAACTTGTCATTTCTCACAAGTGTCAAAATCAGGGTCCTCACTTGAAACAGCATGGAAATAACACTGCACTGATTTCCTAAGCACAAAGAAGAGTGGTTGCACTCTGTGATGTGTCATATCAAGTCTGACACTATAATGTAAATAATGTTGGGCTCTAAGACTATATGCAGTGATTAGTTTAAAGTCATAAGGGATGAAATTTTGTTTATGGCAAAGATGTTTGCTGTCTTTATTTCTAGAAAACAGCAATAGGGCATTTTATGTTATCTTTTAGGACACATTTAATGCATGATAAATTCAGCATGAATTGGTATTTATGTATATTTATGTATTAAATATATGATATTATGTATTAAATG
>NW_015505884.1:135004-141718 GCF_001515645.1 Sinocyclocheilus grahami | reverse complement strand
TATATATATATATATATATATATATATATATATATATAACAGACAGACAGACAGATAGACAGATAGATAGATAGATAGATTTATTTAAAGTTTGATTTAGATAGATAGACAGATTTATTTATTTAAAGTTTGATTTAAATTTCTCTTGGCTCAAAAATCTGAGTGAGCATCCTTTGGCTGGTAATGTTTTACTAGGATGATGATTCCCTCTGAATAAGCAAACTCACATTCTTTATATCTCATACAGAGAGGAAGAAGAATTTTAGGTTTTCTTTGTATTGCCTATTAAGAAAGGAGGCAGGGATATTATGGAAAAAGAAAGAGAGAGAGAGAGAGAGTGCACTGCAGTAACCTTGCTGTTGGCTACAGACCACCCTGCCCTGACACTACCTCATCTAAAGCACTGAGGCACTGCCCTGCTTGACTCTCACTGTGTGTGTGTCTGTATCTGTATGTGTATATGTGCATCAGCTACACTTAATTCACTCCAACTAGGATCTGCAAAACAGATCACACACAATATACTTCAAAGCATACCACAGGTATCTTCTCTTGCACACACACACACACGCTCCGGGACCCCTCACTGGCACCCTACACGAGCGAATCACAATAATCCATCAGTGGAAGCCAGTGAAGTATGAAATATGAAGATTGAGGCCCAACCTCCCTAAAATACACAAACATGTGTCTGATTATCCTCTGTGGTTGGCTACACAGATGCACCATGCTATGCACATGACATCACTGCCTCATCAGAAACTCAGTGGAGGCAAGAGACTGTAAACAAAAGAAGCTGTAGATGTTGTGTCCATACACATGACAGGAAGCTTGCCAAACACTGTGTGAGGCAACTGCTGCATTTTTTAGCCTTAAGGGAGCAAAATTTGTGCCCCTCAAGAGAACAGGAAAAGAAATTAATTTGATGTTCTTGTATAACATTTTGCCAGAAGACCTTGAAAAGGCTGAAAGGGAATATTTGCTCTGTTCAAGGAGATTACAAAATTAATAAATTTTAAAAAATAATTAATTATTTTGTAGGTTTCAGCTTCTGAACCATATTAGATTTAGTGTCTCATATTTAACTTCTGGATCTTCACTACTTTCAGGCTTTAAAAGTTTTATTTATCCAATATTTCTATCCAAAGTAGACAAGGTCTTCCTGTGGCTTAGAATTCCAGTTATAAATAATGCAGGGATGATATTTCACCTTATAATTAATGCTGTACATACTATAGGCCCATCCCTAAGTTGATGGCTGTCTGCTGTGCATCATATCAAATTGGCTACTATATATGGTTCTTCAGAGAATACAGTACATTAGGTGATGATACATTATAGGTTGTTCAGACAAGCATGTAGGTTTATGCTATGTAGAGCACATGCACATAAAGGTGCTACTTCAATTTCCCTATTTTGGGCTAAAAATAGAATTCAACTACCTTGGAAACTTTTTTATCATATATTTATTTGTGCTGATTTTCAAATGACCTTTATGTACGTATAAATGTTTCCACACTACTAATCTTAAACACTCAATCATAAAATTATGAATTATTGCATGTTTAAGATTATGATAATCCAAACAAAAAGTGAAATTGCCCAGTATGCTGAAAATGATGCCATGACTGTTTTGGAGGGTGGGGTATAATAATATAAATTATTTTTCACAATAATTATCAAACATGATTTCTTTACATAAAACATTTTGATGATTGTGTGAACAAATTTTAACACACTGAACAATTTAGCACCCAATAAGATTTACTGAGTTAGTGTACTTGTTTATCAAGAAGACAACAGTGTCAGTGAAGATCACTGAATTGTATTTAGAATACACAAAATGCTAGCTATATATATATATATAAAAAAATAATAATACATAAAAATTATTATTTTCATCGCAAAATCCCCTTAAACACAATGCATAATTTCAGATGTGGTGGAAGTAATACAGTTTTCACTAATTCAGTAAAGGAGTTTACTTTACATTTACTAGTCAAATGATCATGTTAAGAACATGTTCTAAAAGTAACCAAACTATCAGCCAATATCAGATTTTGGCTTTTGGATTAACATTATAAAAATAAATACATCCATGTAATATAATGTGAAATTCCCCTCATTATGCCTTTAATTTATGTTTTTTTTCTTCACACTTTATCAAATCATCACAGAGTTTACTTGTCTGCAAATCAGCCACATTCATCTGCTGGATTGTGATGGATTGCTTCTTGTCATCTCCCAAGTTTCTGATTTTCACAGAGAGGTATAGCCTAGCTGAGCACTTTGGATCATATTCTCCCTCTTGTTCATCAGAGATCCATAGCCATGCGACACCGAGTCAAAGAAACTGGGATTTTCCTCTCTGTGTCACACAGAGGTATAATTTGGTAATTTGTGTGTCTTTATTGAGGAAATTAAAGGTCTTTCAGAGAGTGACATTAGAGATGAACTCCATTACAAATGATGCTCTTTCTGCTTCACTGTACATCACTCCACAGTGCTCACTCTATGCCGTCTTTTTGGTGACAGCTTGCTCTTTCTGTCTCTCTCCCACCTCCCTTTTCTTCTCACACACACACACACACACACACACACACACACACTTGTGCTTTAGAAGCCAGGGGTACAATCTACTGAGTGTATGTGTGCCTAATCCATTTATACCTCATTCCACCTATTTTAGGTACTTTTATTGGATAGATAGATAGATAGATAGATAGATAGATAGATAGATAGATAGATAGATAGATAGATAGATAGATAGATAGATAGAGTAATACTTTTTTCTTCACAAGACCTCCATTGGAAAAACAAAAGTCCCGTGGTTGGAAAAGTCCACCCAGCGGCCCCAAACGAGTGATGAGCTTTAAGCTATTTTTGGGAAGTTAACACATTCTTTCACCTCATTAATATCACACAAGAGCAAAACTGGACAAGACTTCTCTTTTTAAGCAAATATGTCCTAGAACACTTCCGCCCATTAAAATAGCTCTCTTTACCATTTTACCCCATTTCTCCTACAACACTGCAAAAAAAGTAATAAATAAATAATACAGGTAAATAAATAAATATGTATTAAATATATATATTATTATATATTTAATTATTTGTGAAATTAACTAGCAATGTCTGAGTGAAAATGGTTTCAAAGTAAATTCCACAACGTTTTTTTTTTCAGCGTAGATATTTTCTTTCTTTTTTTACTGAATAATGAGACAAAGATTTTATTTTGCCATGACAAAATCTTTCATGATTTAATCTTCAGTATCAAACGAAAGCCTACATTCCATGAGCGATAAATAATATAAGTAATATAAGTTCTTCATGCCCGGCTGGAATATAAGATGTTTGAAAGGCATAAAACAGCAGTACCTTTACGAGATGATGCTAACAGAATCCCGCTATTTTTACTCTCCCTTTTGGATATCACTACACTAATATGGTCCTTCCTAATGAAATAACACCTTCTGTCACACCTCACACATGCACACAAACCAGGACTCTGCATGGTTATTTTAGAATACGTGCATATGTTTTTTTTTCAGGCCTGGTGTGAAATAATGTTCATTAAAAGTGACAAATACCTGATTTCTAAAGAGCTGCTTTAAGGCTGCAGGGTGGGGTACGGGAGGGAGGCGACAGATCGCTCTTCCTCAGTACCTGAGCACAGCACTTTGTTTTGACACCACAGATGAGACGAGAGAAATATCACGCACAAAGACACACACATCACCCTAATGCGTAGTTTATTGCCACTGTCTTAGACTTCATGATATAATCCCATTGCAGAGTTGCTGATATAATCTGTGATAAAGCTATTTGGATCTAAACACATTTGTCCATGTAGATCTGTTTTTATCTCCACTGTAAACTGTGGTACATTTTGAACAGTATTACAGTTCATCAATTGCTTTTTCTTGTTCTTTTGGAATATATTTTTTTAAGTAAATAGTTTGAAAGGGTCTCAGCTCACATATCAGACAGAATAACTCTCTCTCTCTCTCTCTCTCTCTCTCAGGGTCACCGTTTTCTGTCTCACCTCGAAGTGTTAGTTTCACATTAAATATAACAAGCAGATATCCATTTTGAGGTTTGTCACTTTGGTGAAACAGCACCTTTAATGTAGTTAATTAAAAAAAAAAAGAATAGTGCTTTGGATACAAGCAATATGTTTAAATTTACATTATACAATAATTACAGTATTGGATGTGAGATCTTGTAAAAGTTGCTTCTGTTTTGTACAGTTTTATCTATGACTGCAGTCACTTTACTTGCAGAAAATATCCTTATTCCCATTGCATGCACTCCAGGAAAAAAAAGTAATCAAATTAACTTTGGTACTGTGATTAATTTCCTATATTTGCTGTGTTAGCCTATCAAACAGAACAAATTTTACTATGACTGAAATTTTCTTGCATCATACTGAATAAAGTGGTTATATGATGTATTATTTCAAAATAAGGATTATAGTGTTTATGTGTTAACATAGACAGTATTGTAACATATTTAATATAATTATTACTGTTGGTGCAGTGTTTCTCAGTAAAACCAGCACATCACTCGTATACTGATATGACTGTGCATATGCCCACATTGTTAGAAATGAATTATGAGACTGTCAGTGAAAAATGCATGATTTTATAACATTTTTGTTTGTTACTTGGATAATGTGGCTCTTAGATAAACAGTTAACTAATGTGATTTTGTAGCTAAAACATTTTTTATGATTGTGTATTCAACTAATAATACTACTACAACTAGACAAGGCTTTGCTGGCATGTGCATTTCCAAGATACTGTTTAAGTTACTGATTAGATGTAAATTCTTGAATATAAAATATAACTGCATGCTCCCTTAAGCACTGTTTATTTGTGGACAACTTTAAGGCCAGACAAATAGCCTTTGTCAAGGATTTGTTAACGAAGAACAATATAAATAAAGGTGGTAATCGTGCACAGGTGAAGGTAATGGCATCTAATAAACAATTGCATGTGTTTGTTTTTATTACTTTATAATTTAGATGTAGATTTTTTACATGTGATTTACTGAAAGTCAGCATGAAGTGAAAGTTGAGACCAACTTTACTACTGTGCCATACTTTACTATGCATTTCAAAGTGAAACAGCTTACCAAACAGTAAAATAATAAAATATAAAAAATATTTCTTCCTGAATCTATTATATTTTGCTACTTGATTTAATACTTCATTTATTTTTATTTTTATTTTTTTTGGTTCAACTTTTCACTTTACAGATTATAAAAGCCAAGAACGTCCAAAGCCATTAAAGCCTCCTTTAGGGATGAAAACTAAGATTAAATAAGAAACCCCTAAGGCTTAAACATCCTAGAAGGCAGCCCTATTTGCATGATGACTCTCTACTTTGAAGCTGGAATCACCCAGCTAACAGTCAATATCTTGACCTTCAATGTAACATCCACCTGCGCATCATGGCACAAAAAGTAAGCTGTGGATTTGGCAGTCTTGTAGTCTTGAATCACTAGCACGTATTTACAGTAGCATTAATTTAGATGCCAATAAAGCACTATAAAGTTTTTTTCAGAATAGATCAAAAGTGTCAAGACCTAAAGCTGCATTCATACTGGCAGCAGTTAAATCACCGAAGTTCTGAGTCTTCAATCTGTTGGCTTTTTAGTAGGCAGTCACACAGTTTTTTACTACAGTATCCAATCGCATCAGGTGGTGGATCACTTTCTATGTTCCCATTGGTTGTTACCACATCGCTTTTCTGCTCTTTTGCATAAAGTTAACTGCAGCTCTCATACAAAAAGAATGATGTCTGGTCACTATGTCTCAGCAAATCACTGCCCCTCCTAACTCTAACCACTAACTGTAACACTACCGCTAAGAGCTAGTTATACAAATTAGCAGGAAACTTAAGCAACCATTAACATCACCATAACTAGTTTTGCTTTCGTCAACGAAAATTATGACTAAATATCATCGTCAACGCACCTTTATCACATGACGAAAATGAGACGAGACGCAACGTAAATGCTGGTCATGTGACGATGACTATAATTAAATGTATAATGTAATATTGTTGACGAATAAAAACGAGACGAAACGTGGTTTACAAAATAAAAACTATGCTAAAATGTCTCTTCATTTTCGTTGACCAAAACGAGACGAAACGAAATGTTATAACGTTATTTCTTCTCGTTTAGTCGCATTATTATTATTATTTTGCAGTATTTCTGTTTCCTGTGTCTCTCTTCAGGGGCTGCATCAGGTTGCACTGCGCAGACGCAGGCGACGTCACTTCCTCAAGCCCCACTCGGGCATTATTTAGAACAGTGTTTCCCAACCCGGGTGCCTGTAAAAAAATCCTTTTTTAATATTTTTAAATTGCTAAAATGTTCAAAAAAGCAGCTATTATATAATATCCATTTCTAATGTCGCCAATAATTAGAGATGCACTGAAATTCCGGCTGCCAAAAATTAGTTCACCGCTTAGGATATACTTTCACATGGTGTGACGCTCTGTGTATTATCCTGCTTTCCGTATTATGCGCTCCGCTCAGTCGCTCACGGCCCATGTGAGTGCTCCACTCATATAACGATCATGCTCATCGGAACAGCAAAGTCCACTCAAAAATCAAGCTGACAGGAAACATCGATGTAGTACAGTTTTGTTTCTGTTTGCAATAGCCCTACTGTGTTGTAACAAGGTGTGGTATATGGGCAAC
>NW_015505884.1:128974-134994 GCF_001515645.1 Sinocyclocheilus grahami | reverse complement strand
AGGTCACGTGACCTGCCAGAATCAGACTGGCAGCTGCCACCAACCACTGGCAGCTGCCAGAATCAGACTGGCAGCTGCCACCAGCCACTGGCAGCTACCAGAATCAGACTGGCAGCTGCCACCAGCCACTGGCAGCTGCCAGAATCAGACTGGCAGCTGCCACCAGCCACTGGCAGGTCACATGACCTGTCAGTGGCAGCTCCTGCCAGCCAGTTGAAGATTGAACCCCCACTCAAATAAAGGTTCAGGCTAGTAAAATGGATATAATTAGCATTGGATTCAGAGTTTTCTGTTCAAATTCGTGTTTCGCACGAAAACTGAAAAAATTATCGTTCTTTCGAGTTTTCTCGAGCACTTTACCACATTTTCCATTCAGTTAATTGAGTGAAAGTCTGTAACATACAGTATGAACGCTTTACATCATAGGCTGATCTGACTGAACAGAACAATGAATGAGCATTGAGTAAAGCACTCCTAGCCGAGCCACAGATGTATTAGATGCTGCAAATTATATCTCATCTTGTGGCTAGTACTTATATCCTCCGCAATCGAATAATTGTGTCTCCTAACTGAACATACGAACTAGCGTTGGCTACAAGCTAGCCTTATAGCAGGAGTAGGCAAGTTCGGTCCTAGAGAGCCGCAGTCCTGCAGAGTTCAGCTCCTACCCTGAAAAAAAACTCCCCTGCCTATAGCCTTAGTAATCCTGAAGACATTGATTAGCTTGTTCAGGTGTATCTGATTAGGGTTGGAGCTGAACTCTGCAGGACTGCGGCTCTCTAGGACCGAACTTGCCTACCCCTGGTCTATACTACTAGGTACTTATACTATATTGACTGGGTTAAATAGAATTGCATTTCTAAAAATAGACTAAAATACAATTTTCATTGACTAAAACTAGACTAAATGTCATCAGTTTTCGTAGACTAAAACTAAACTAAAATGTCATCAGTTTTCGTCGACTAAAACTAGACGAAAATAGTCATGGATAATTCTGACTAAAATAAGACTAAAATGCTCAGACTTTTAGTTAACTAAAACTTGACTAGACTAAAAAGAGTATGAACGTGACTAAAACTAATAAAAACTAAAATGACAGCTTCACACAAAGACTAGACTAAAACTAAAATTAAAACAGGCCGCCAAAAACAACACTAACTATAACAAGCTTAATACAACAACAAAACTAATTTGAGAAAAGCATCAAACTGAACTTAAAAGAGTCAAATGAATCCATATAAAACAAAGCAACTAGAATAAGCAGAAGTTTAATCAAAACAAAAGGGAACTGAAGACACAAACTAAAGCAACTTCAACTCACAGAACCATTCCACCATAGCGTCCAGTGTTGTCATATCTTTTAGGTGAGAAAGACATTTCACATTCAATAGCAAAAATCCATCCAGCTGCACTTTGCACAACAATGAAAGCTTGACATATAAGAATTACCGTACATGTTTCCCATATGGTCTGTCACATCATGCTACTTCTCAGAGCTGTCAGATACATGGCACTGCAAAGGACACCTAAAACACGAGACACGACTCGATAAACACAGAATACCAGACATGGCAATAAACTCAGGCAACAAAACATCACACTAATTACAGCATTTCAAAAACTACTTATCACACCAAACACAAGTGAACTGCACTCTCTCAACTGCACACCACTTACAGTACAATGACAAATTACATCCATATAGTACATCAAACACTTCTTATCAAGAGCAGTACACTAGACACTGATGTGTTTGTGTGATTATCCCGTCCCTGACACTTGCTGGAGACTTCCTTCACTCTTGAAAATAAAGGTTCTTTGACGTGATGTCATCTGTGGTTCCATGAAGAATTTTCAACATCTATAAAACCTTTCCATTGCACAAAAAGTTCTTTAGAGTGGAAAACGGTTCTTCAGATGAAATGTTCTTCACACAACGTGGCTCCTTTAAGAACTTCTCACTGAAAGGTTCTTTGGGGAATCTAAAAAGATTATTCCATGGCATCGCTGCTAAAGCCCCCTTTTAGAACTTTAAGAGTGTTTGCAACTAATATTTTAGAGATATTAGAGATAGACTGTTGGTTTGTCTATATTTGAAGTAAATTTCCAAACTGACATAAACCACTCAGTGTCTTTGTTTGCATGTTAATTCAAGGCATTCGCAGTGGTCAATGGAGAGGCCTTGGTGTTTAATTCAGACCTCAGTCTATTGTGTAGGTCCAGCTGTCTGAGCATCATTAAGATTTAAACCAGATCTCGGTCAATATTAATGACAAACCCAAGTCTTAAATACCTGTCCTCTTTTAATTATCACAGCTCATGTCTTTTAAAGATCAGATTCCTGCCTCTAAACTCTAGCCAGCCTTCCTGGCAGGCTCGTCTGTCACTGCAAATGTCATCACTGTATTCCTCCTCGGCTGACCGTGACAGGCCCCACTTTCAGCCTTTATCTGCCTCTCCATCCTTTCTTCCACCACAAAGATCCCTTCTTTTTTTTCGTCGCTCACTGCTGTATCCGCTTTCTACACGTGGCAAATGATTGCCCGGGTAAAGGTATTTTCTGTTTCAATCTTGCATTTTCCCAAGGGGGAACAAAAGGGACAAGCTCAGTGCAGCTGGTTTCACTGAGAAAATGGCACCGAATTGCCTCATTCCTCGGCAGATTAGCGACTGCATACAATCCTGTGCTAAGTGCTATTGTGTGCCTCAATTTGGCCATTATACTTTGTCTTTTTCCATTTAGAGCACCCCTAACCAATTAATGTAATACAGCCTCCAATACCTGCTCCCAATTAAATCTGGGCGGTATTACCTGCCTTGATGCTGCTGACCATGGATTCTTACCACTTAGCCGCATTCATTAGGCCTATTCATACTGAAGGGGCTGATGACAAGGATTCAAGGCTTACCCGGTCCTCCCCCTCCCCTTTCACTCTCACTTGCTCACACACACACACACACACACACACACACACTTTCTCTCTCAGGCTGTCATTCACTCATAGTACTCAGAGAGTTGGCTGTGGCAAAAACATGGAGAGCGTCAGATGGTGACACTCATTTTTTTGTCCTTTCTTTTCTCTCACTCCCTCTCTCTCGGGTGGATATTTTCCCGCCTGTTCCTGGTTTTGTTTCACAGGTAGCCAGTTTTTTTTCCAGCTCATTGTGTTCTTTCTTAAAGCCTTCGCCCGTGCAGCTTGCTTGGCAGCATCCAAAAGCAGCACCGCACAATGTGAAGGCCTCTTCAGGCCACTGAGTCGATTGACAAATCCACAGTGTTAAAAGTCGACAAAAGCCAGGCGGGGAACTCTGTCAGCCGCACTTGGGGAAACTGTCAGTTTGATGGCCCTGCCATCTCAACCCAAACATGCTAGTCAGGTTCACAAAAGCAATTATTCATTCATATTCTTTTTATAGTTCTAATTTTAAAAACGGGCTGTGAAATGACGAAAGTATCTTTTCTTTGTATTTTTCTTACATTACTGTTGGTTAAAGTTGACAACTGCTACAGATAATTAAATTAGATTTAATTCAAGGCAAACTGCTTTAGTATAGTGCCTACAAAGACACGGCAGGATCGCTTTGCATCCTATCTGAAAACCATATCAGTGGAGATCCTTTCTTGTGGTTGCTGCTGTTGTTTGTTTCCTCTATTCAAGCATAGCCAGTTGCCCGTGACTGACTTCCATGGTTACGTTTAGAAAAATGGTCTTGATGTGAAATAATGGGGGGAATATGGACCTTTCCTGTATGAGAAAGGATGCCCATGCTCTTCCAATCCCTCAATCCCCTCACCACCTCCCCCTTCTCCCCACAACAACCCCTCTAACCACTCCACAGTTCAGATGAGAGATACAATAGAGAGTCTCTTTTATGAGAGAGAGGAAGGAGAGAGGGAAGATAAAGATAAAAAGAGAGAGAGAAAGTAAATGCAGACCACATGTCTTTATTAGGAGAAATGCATCTCTGGAATCTGAAAGTTGACTTTGAGCTTTATAGATTTACAGACGAAAGCATATAGGAGAGATGACCATGAGCTGTGGGTAAGATGGAGGTTTGTTTACATTGCCGTTTTCAAATTAATGCACATCCGAACAGGTCAGATCAGGAAATAGGTGGCTGGAGGGTTCAACAGTTCTTCAGCTAATAGCAGAGCTTTAACACATCATCGCTAAGAGCTTTGTCAAATCAAAACATTCAGCTTTGAATTAGCTTGTTTACTTACCACAAAATCTCTCCTTTTTTTCAGAGAATGAATTGTACATCTAACTCACCATTTTTAGAAAGGAAATTGTACAATTAGCTAAATCATTTATTAATTTTTAATACTTCAAGACAGTCCACACAAAACCCAAGAAGTTATGATAACTCATTTCAGTTAAGGAAACCAGTTTAGAAACCAGTGTTTACTTATTTCATTTGTGTAAAAGAATATTTCCTAAAATACAATTAAACTTGGTTATTTTATATTGCTGAAACGTAACTGTATAGAATAAAACCATTTAATAACACTGTCTTATAGTTACATTCTAGCTACTTAACTAGTTATTTAGCAGGCTAAAGCGCAGATGTGCTAATACATCAAGAGACTATTACTGCATCAGCAAGTGGCATTACAACTTTTAATCAAAGCAGTACAGAGATAGTCCTAATATGCTTTGGCTCTTCAGCAAAATGGTAACCCCCCAAAACTCAGACATAACAGAAGCCCATTAAATCCCAACATAACAACAATAAACACTAACGTACTCGGCTACTGACGTAACCTCGGTTCCCTGAGATACAGGAACGAGTACTGCGTCTTGCTTAAGACGCATTTG
Source organism: Sinocyclocheilus grahami (assembly GCF_001515645.1). Lineage (NCBI taxonomy): Eukaryota > Metazoa > Chordata > Actinopteri > Cypriniformes > Cyprinidae > Sinocyclocheilus > Sinocyclocheilus grahami. The sequence goes on along the minus strand of NW_015505884.1, from coordinate 130,174 downwards.
AGAAAAAGCTTTTTTTCTCCTGAACTGAAGCCTATGTCATTCACGCAGTGAAACTGGACGGCCATTGGTTCGTGCAGGGCTTTAAAAACGAACCAATGGCGCGGCAGCAGAGCTGCACGAGCCTATGGCGACGAAGCCTGCCAAAGCCCGCCAGAATGGGCGGGGCATCTGGCTATATAAGCGGGCGCTCGCCACAAGATTCTCAGGTTTACTTCGACTGAAGCGACGACTGAGTCGTGCAGCTACATAGCACGGCCAGCAACGCAGTACTCGTTCCCATATCTCAGGGAACCGAGGTTACGTTAGTAACCGAGTACGTTCCCTTTCGATACTTCACTCGTACTGTGTCTTGCTTAAAACGCATATGGGAACAGTCCAATCAGGCTGTGCTAATGTAGTGGAATGACTAAAGGTATAACTTCCATAAGCAACCAATGCTTATAGCGAAGTCAACAATAACCCAAGGCTAAGTGGGCTGAGCTTTCTAGGTCACACCCGGCCTGGTTAATCGTTCCAGAGTATACCCGTAACTCTGACCTCAGGATGAACAATACCAGATAACTTGGGCGCGGCATGGCCAAGGGCTCTCTGTCATGTCTGTTTACGCAGCGCGTGCCATTTCAAGCAGAAAGGATCTTCCAGGTTATAAAACCTCGCAAATGTGGATGGCGAGGCCCAGCCGGCCACCTCACAAATATCCGCAATGGACACACCCGTACTCAAATGGGGCCGTGGAGGCCCAAGGAAGAGTATGCTAGCGAGATGGCGTCTACTATCCATCTAGAGAGTCTTTGCTTTGTAACCGGAAACCCCTTGGTGTGTTTACCGAAGCTGACAAAGAGTTGTTCCGATCGCCTATAGGGAGTGGAATGCTCAATATAGATTCTCAACGCCCTGATGGGGCAGAGCAGAGATAGCTCTCTGTCCTCTTCAGTTGGAGGAAGCGCGGAGAGCGTAATGACCTGTGCTCTGAACGGAGTGGAGAGCACTTTAGGTATGTAACCGTGCCTCGGTTTCAGGATGACTTTAGAGTCGTTAGGCCCGAATTCCAGACAGGCAGGGCTAATTGAGAGCGCCTGCAGGTCTCCTATTCGCTTTACTGATGCTAGTGCTAGAAGCAGAGCAGTCTTTAGCGATAGCGACCTAACGTTGGCGGCTTGTAGCGGCTCCCAAACGGGGGGCTCCCCGGGCCCCCGCCCA
>NW_015505884.1:128414-128773 GCF_001515645.1 Sinocyclocheilus grahami | reverse complement strand
TGGATGGGGAGCGACCCTTATCCAGCAGCTCTTGTAGAAAAGACAGCACCTCTGCTAATTCGGAAGTGAGAGGGTCTTTGCCACGGTTTAAACACCAGACGGCGAAAAAAGACCACTTTAAGGCATAGAGGCGTCTCGTAGACTGAGCTCTAGCCTCCGAAATTGTGTTTAAAACTCGCTCTGGGAGGCACGAAGGCTCCCGTTGAGCGGCCAGAGGTGCAGGGCCCATAGGTCGGGCCGAGGATGCCATAATGTCCCGTTCGCTTGAGAGAGGAGATCCCGTCTCAGTGGAACAGTCCAAGGGTCCGCTATCAGTAGCTGAGTCATCTCTGATATCCACAGCTGGTTCATCCACGGGG
>NW_015505884.1:91299-128313 GCF_001515645.1 Sinocyclocheilus grahami | reverse complement strand
GGAGAACCCTGTGTTTTTGTTCCCTCACTCGCCTGATTACCTGTGGGATCAGAGCGATCGGGGGGAATGCATAAAGAAGGAGGTTGGGCCAATCGTGGGCCAACGCGTCCTTGGTCTTTGAGAAATACATTTTGCAGTGAGAGTTGTCTTCTGAGGCGAAGAGGTCTACCTCGGCCTCGCTGAAGATCTCCCAGATTTTCTGAACCGTTTGCAGATGGAGCGTCCACTCTCCTGAGGGAACATTGCTCCTTGATAACATGTCCGCTCCCCGGTTCAATTTACCTGGTATATGCGCTGCCTTTAGCGAGCGCAGGTTGGGTTGAGCCCTCTCTAAGAAGCGCTCCACTAGCATGAAGAGGCGCTTTGAAGAGAGGCCTCCCTGGCGACACAGGCCTGACTCACCCTGATATGCAGGCGTCCGTGATGTCACGCATGGAATGGAACCCGTGGTTTCAACCAGCGCTGAAGGGGGCGCATACACAGCAGACCCAACTGTAACACTGGAGATGCTCCTGCCATGAGGCCCAGCATCCTTTGAAACACTTTGAGCGGGTGAGTGGTACCGATCTTGAAGGAGGTCGCCAGCCTCCGTATGGCCAGAGCTCGTTCTGGCGTGACTACAGCTTTAATTTGAGCTGAGTCGAAGATCGTTCCCAGGAACGAGATTCGTTGGCTGGGAAGCAATGAGCTTTTGGCAAAATTGACCCTGAGTCCCAGGCACTCCAGGTGGCTGAGGAGGAGGGCTCTGTGAGATATTAGTTCTGTCTCCGACTGGGCCAGGACGAGCCAGTCGTCGAAGTAATTGACAATACGGACTCCCATCTGTCTCAAATCCATTCACTTCGTAAAGGTGCGGGGGGCCAGGGACAGTCTGAAGGGAAGGACCGTATATTGATAAGCCACACCCTCGAAGGTGCATCTCAAGAATGGCCTGTGACGAGGGGCTATCTGGATGTGAAAGTATGCATCCTTCAGGTCCAGGGAAAAGAACCAGTCTCTCGAGCGAATTTGCGCGAGGATCTGTTTCAGTGTAATCATCCTGAACGACCTCCTTATGAGGGTGCGATTCAGGTATCTGAGATCGAGGATGGGCCGGAGGCCACCATCTCTTTTGGGGACAAGGAAGTAACGGCTGTAAAGGCCTGACTCGCTCTGGGCTGGAGTAACCCTTTTCACGGCTCCTTTTGCCAGCAAATTCATCACCTCTGAGTGCAGGACATGGGCGTCCTTGCTCTGCACGGGGGTGGGGACAACGGCGCTGAAGCGCGGGGGTCTTCGAGCGAATTGGAGTGAATATCCTCGCTTTATTATGCCCATAACCCATTCTGACACCCCGGGGATGGCCTGCCAGGCCTCAGCCCGCGTGACGAGGGGTTGAGTTGACTCGGGTGACTGGCCGCATGGGGGCAGAACACATACGAGTGATGGAAGAGGAAGTTTGCTCTCTTTTTTCAAATGTTTGCGTTTTATTATTTTTCCCGCTATCACAGCGGTCGGATGCTTGGGCGCATGAACGGGCCCGCTGTTTGCACAAAACACATTTCCCTCTGTACCCGGAGCTGAACGGCGTGTCAAGAGGTGTAAGGCTGCTTGAGAGGCGGTCCGGCCATGGCGAGATCTGACCCCATCCTCTTCCTGTCTCGTGGTTCAGGATGATGCCTGAGGCGCTGGATCCAACGCAATCTTGGGTCGGGGTCCCTGGCGCTTAGGAGGAGGGTAGCGTCTTGTTGAGCGAGAGCGTCCCCGCGTCTGCTGCATTTTAGCGGACTGAACAGCGGGGGTGGCAGGCACTGGTTTCTCAGGCTGCTGAGTCAGCGCAGATTTTGGGCGAGCTGAGACGGCAGCGGAGCTGGAGCGCTTAGGCAGGAGATGTCGCATAGCCTGGGACGATTTCTGTGCCTCTGTGAAGCGTTCAGCAAACCCTTCGACCACTGGGCCGAAAAGGCTCTTGGGGGAGACAGGAGCATCGAGGAAGGGGATCTTATCCGTGTCCTTCATCTCCGTCAGCGTCAACCATAAATGGCGCTCGAGCACCACAAGGCTGGCCATCGATCTCCCAATCGCCCGGGTGGTGGTCTTGGTGGCACGTAGAGCCAGGTCCGTCACGCTCCTCAGATCCCTGAGGGTAGCGGGGTCCAGGCCAGTCTCGGAGGATGCAAGGATTTTGGCCTGGAAGACCTGAAGGACCGCCATAGGATGAAGCGCCGCGGCCGCCTGTCCAGCTGAGGTGTAGGCACGTCCAGTGTCGGGCCACTGACTCATCTAGGGGAGGCGGCTTATCGTACCCCTTTTCTTCAGCGCCGTCGATGGAGTTGAGGGCAGATGAAGAGGCAGTACGGAGGTGGGCGGAGTATGGAGTGCACCATGATCTGGTGAGCTCGTCGTGGACCTCCGGGAAGAACGGGATCGCTCGACCTCTCTGCCCCGCTGTTTTTTCCTCACAGGTCCCTGGGAGGAAGAAAACGGGAGGGCGCGGGGGGTGGAGTCGCTCTCTGAAAAGAAAGCGATCCGTGAGCGGAGAGAGGCGAGACTAAAACTCTCGCAATGAGAGCAAATAGCTCCCGTGAGTGCAGCTTCCGCATGGGGTTTCCCCAAGCAGGAAACGCACTCCGTGTGGCCGTCATCGGCGTGCAGGGGAGACCCGCACGAGCCGCAATAATGGCGTGGCATTTGCAACAACGCCGATGCTCTTTTAGAAGCTCTTTGAAGTCACCGGATGGCAGCAGGGGAACCGGACCGGAACTGCTTCGTCGCTGGAGAAGCGGAGAAGCAGGTCAGCCGAGCTGAGAGGTCCCGTTTCCAGCTGCGAAGGCGTGTCAGTGGCGAGCGGCTTCGGATCAGCTTGAGACGTAGAGTTTTCGCTGAAGGAGAAGAAATCTGAGAATCCTGTGGCGAGCGCCCACTTATATAGCCAGATGCCCCGCCCATTCTGGCAGGCTTTGGCGGGCTTCGTCGCCATAGGCTCGTGCAGCTCCGCTGCCACGCCATTGGTTTGTTTTAAAGCCCTGCAAATACCAATGGCCGTGCAGTTTCACTGCGTAAATGAAATAGGCTTCAGTTCAGGAGAAAAAAAAGCTTTTTCCCATATGCGTCTTAAGCAAGACGCAGTACGAGTGAAGTATCGAAAGGGAACAGATCTCCATTCATATTAGTCTTGTACAAAAACACATAACATTCAATTTCAACATGTATTCTCCTTACTGAGTCTGAAGCAAAGCATGCAAGATTTAGTTCTGCTTAATGTAATCAGTAATATTTGAGTGAAATTAATTTATTTCATTGAATACGATGTTTTTAACAATATTGATTTTGTTTTTTTTTTGTTATTTATGTGTTGCATTTTTCTGCACATTGGTCAGTTGGTCAGTCATGATGGTGACACTACATGGCTTTGATTTAGTGGACAAACGTTTTATCAGATATTTAACAAGCAGTGAAGCAACAAAAAATGTAACCGTTATACAGTAAAGAAGATTTTATAAGAAATAATAATAACATATTATGCCAAAGTACTTAATATTGTTTTCTTTACAAGAATGTTGTTCTTTTTACAAGAAGATACAAGATATCAGGACTGTTGTATTACCCTGACAATATTTATTTTTTGACCCTAAAAATTCAGAAATTAAGAACATGCTAATCATAAAATGGTATAGCCTATATTAATGTCTTTCAAGTTTTCAATCATTTTTAATGTACTTTAATAGATAGGATAAAAAATTACTGTCACGTCATTGATTGTTATATAAAATATTTGTAGCAGAATTTTTGATAATTCACATTAAAACATGTTATCCTTTTTGATATTAGGTCTTACTGTCTTAGTTCGTTTTATTGTGCAGGTCATGTGGTTAGCATTGGTTGTGTTAGCATTAGCACAACCAGTGACATGAGCCAGATTTTAATTAATTTCACACATGCAGTGCATGGCTGACCCTACGACAACGGGACATGAGGCATCCCCTAATCATCATATGCCCTGTGACATCATCCACGGACCTGGCAGCCCATAGAAAACGCGAAAAATGGAAGTAGTTTAGCATGGATACAAAGCACCAATTTATCACCATAAGCAAATCCTAACCTGGGAGCGTAGCCCCCAGCAGAATTAATTGGCTCACTCGCTCTCTGTGCAGTGTTTGGCCTTGTTTTAATAGGCAGGCTGCCCCAGAGACGCTCTGAAATGCTGCTTCTCCAAGCCACGTGATTGGCTGCTAGATCGCCGTTGAAACTCTGATTCATGAACCAGGAAGTTTTTTTTACTTTAGGACCTTCTGCTAAGCCATCTGTAACACATAATAGCCCTCTAGTACAGTGTAAAACAAGAATATTTTAGAGCAATTAGTAAAGTTTGTGTTAGTAATTACTTTTAAAGGCTATTTATTTTGTGTGCGCATGCGACTATAACTGTTTATTTAGCATTGATAAATATATAAAATGTTGATTTTTATTTATTTATATATGTTTTTGCTATTTATTAATCCCTCCCTTTTCTAGCTTGAACCATTTTAAATGATTTCTGAAAAGTTGTATTATTATAATAACTCAAAACTTTGTGATATTGTTATTGTATTATTATTTCACATGTTTATTTATCCTTCAGATGAATTGCTTGCTGAATTATTCATTTATAACTCACTTTAAATGTAATATAAATATGCAATAGTACAGTATATATAAATGTATTCACCCTAATCATTTGACGATGCATATTTGTCCAATGTTGGATATTGTTAGTAGACAAATGTTAGTATAGCCTATTAACGGTATAAAAAGTTTTAAGAGAGTTAATTTTTTAAAGCTCCACGTCGCTAAAAGTGCCTAAAGTTTAAGAAACATCTGTTTATAGCTTATAGAGTTTTGTGAAAACATGACATTCATGCATTGTTTTTTCAGTGTTTGAGGAAATGAGGCCAAAAGGACCATTATATCCACTACTTTCACAGGCTGTTTAACAGAGAGAGGAGATGTGGCTGTGTGCATGCATGCATGTGGGTGTTTGTGCAATGAAAGTGAGACAAAATGTAGAAAAAACAGTGTGTGTGTGTGTTTAGGGGTGCTTAAACTTGGCTGACCAGTCATGGTAATCAAAGTGTGCTGTGTGGTTTTTAATGGAGTTCCTGGTCACAGCACTGCCTGTTTCCTGCCAGCTCACTCATCTGAATGCCATACTCCACCATCCACGGCCCAGTAGAATGCAGCAGAACACTGTCCGCTCACGTGTGCTGCCACTGCCAGCGAGAGAGAGCAACGATTAACATCACTCTAGATGTTCCCCCACTCACTCTAGTGTGACTAAGAAAGTGTGAGGACTCTGTCGGAGGAACTTTCTAGAGCATTAGCCATAGCAGAGCACAGGACGGGGTGGTGGAGGGAGGGCAACGAGAGAGAGAGAGAGAGAGTAATAGAAACAGGGCAAGTGTAAAGCAGGAGGGAGGCCTAGTCTTTACTTGGGCGGCGTGTTATTGAGTTAAGCCTATCTGCCAGTCCATCCACAGTGTCACCTTTCGGTCAGCGCGGAGAGAGAGAATGGTAAATGTGAGAGGGCGTAAAAGATACCCGGCAGTGGCATGAGAGCTGCACTCCCAGTCTTTGTGTCCGTAGTTCCACGGTGAAATTGATCCGTCTGCACTTAGCGAACGCAGCCTTTTATTCAGGAGGTATGAGGGGAGGAGGTAGCAACATCCAAAACGCAGAAACATCTAACACACACATATACTTACACAAACACACGGAGAATAGGGCAACAAGCCAGATTCACTAAGGTGACCAGATTTAGAAAACTGGGGACATTTCTAGTTAAACATATTTGAAATTTCCAGTGTTGTAGTTTAAGAATTAAAAAAGGGTGGCAATTGCAGTTTTGTGCACTTTGACCACGGTGAATGGTGTTGTGATGGACTATGGTATATTATGCCACACTTCACAAAACTACATTTTTCCATCGACTTATGAACTGTAAAAGTTTGTTGATTGACAATGATGTCAACGCACATCCAAAACAATACCTAGGTACTAACAATTACAAAACTAAAAACCACAAAACCAGTCATAAGGGTCAATTTTTTTAAATTGAGATTTATAAATCATCTGAAAGCTGAATAAACAAGCTTTCCACTGATGTATGGTTTGTTAGGATAGGGCAATATTTGGCCGAGATTCAACTATTTGACCATCTGGAATCTGAGTGTGCTAAAAAATCTAAATATCGAGAAAATCGCCTTTTAAGTTGTTCAGATGAAGTCCTTAGCAATTCATATTACTAATCAAAAATTAAGTTTTTATATATTTACAGTAGGACATTTACAAAATATCTTAATTGAACATGATCTTTACTTAAAGCTGCAGTCTGTAACTTTTTTTGGTCAGAAATGATCAAAATCAATATTTGAGCAAGTACATAAAAACTATCAGTGTTCAAAACTATCGCCTTACTTTAGCCTGATTCACAACGGTTAGCTTTTAATAATGTTTTCTAATTTGAGTGGTATGTGTAGGTTTTCACGGGAAATTCAAGCATGGCACTGCATCATTATGTCACGTCTGTAAATATAAAGAAGTTGTCCCGGCTACTAGACTATCGCATGTGAGGATCCTGCAGGTGGCAGATTGTTAGCCTTTTCTCACAGCAGCTAGAATAATTAAATGTCAAAAAATCATTTTGATGGCGGATTGTAATCCAGAAAGAATTATATGAAACACATGTGAATGAAATTAAATTATATTCCAGTTTTAAATGTGCTTCTGATTACAGATAGCCTGGGATTACACAAGATTTGTATTTTAAAGACAACCTGTTCGAAGGGAGCACAGTTTACATGTTGGGTTAAAATAATTTCTTGGTATGAAATTCGAATGGTATGACAATTAGAGATTAGACTGTACAGAAATTGAAATCTACACACATACTATACTCATAGTCACGCAATACTGATGTTGTTAACATTAACAATCTGAGAATAAAGTATAACAATATAATAATTTGCACGGTTCGATGTGATATGAGCTAATCGATCATTATATTAAATCACTATTGGTAGCACAATTTATTGTAATGCTTTTTTCCTCAGTTGGTCAGAACAAACGTGGCAGACTTGTTACTTACTTGTTCAGATCACAATATCCGTTGAAAATTCTTATTTGGGTCATATATTCCATGACGTAGGCTAGAATCTGTGATTACTAAGTATAGGATTCACACCGGTGCGGTGACTGACTGCCACACATAGACACACAGAGATGGCGACTAAGAGGCAAAACTTACGGACTGCAGCTTTAATATCCTAATGATTTTTGGCATAAAAGAAAAATCGATAATTTTGACCCATAAAATTTATTGTTGGCTATTGCTACAAATATAACTGTGAAACTTAAGATTCCAGGTTCACAGTTATATAATGCAGCAATAGCTAATGTATATGTAATGCAATAACGTTTAAATAATTATTGCATGAATTTAATTAATGTATATATTATGTTTTGTCCAGTCTTCATTTTGTGATCTTTCATGATTTGTGATTTTTCATGATCAATTTTCTTAATATCCATTCATATAAAAGATAACTATAACAATGACTATTACATTGACAGCCAATCAGAATCCACCCAATATTAAAGCATTTAAAGCAGCAGGTGACATAACAACATTGTAATAAACAGAATGTTATTACATTACATCCTGGTTGTAACTGGATTTTATAACAGTGAAAATAATAAAAATAAAACTGTTTAGGTAGATAGATAGATAGATAGATAGATAGATAGATAGATAGATAGATACTCTTTATGATTCTGTTTATGTGTGATTTGTAGGATATGCCATTTCTCACTTTTCTGTCTCTGACCATTCCTCTTTTTTTGCCCTCTGTCACTCTTAAACTAACACTCGTATACACAGACAGAAGGCCCAGCAGCTGAATGAGTGGGTTAAAGCTGTCACTTTTCTCACTGCCTACCTGAACAACCTGATGAGTCATACTGTATTCCGAACAAGCAGCATTATAAAAACTCACCTACAGACATGCATAAACATATATAGAGGGTGAGAGAGAAAGCGAGACAGATAGATGGAGAAGTGGGGGTGGAGTTAACAAAACAGCAGAGAGAATCCTGTTTAGGTAGATAGATAGATAGATAGATAGATAGATAGATAGATAGATAGATAGATAGATAGATAGATACTCTTTATGATTCTGTTTATGTGTGATTTGTAGGATATGCCATTTCTCACTTTTCTGTCTCTGACCATTCCTCTTTTTTTGCCCTCTGTCACTCTTAAACTAACACTCGTATACACAGACAGAAGGCCCAGCAGCTGAATGAGTGGGTTAAAGCTGTCACTTTTCTCACTGCCTACCTGAACAACCTGATGAGTCATACTGTATTCCGAACAAGCAGCATTATAAAAACTCACCTACAGACATGCATAAACATATATAGAGGGTGAGAGAGAAAGCGAGACAGATAGATGGAGAAGTGGGGGTGGAGTTAACAAAACAGCAGAGAGAATCCCGGAGGGCAGGCAACAGGTGCAGGTGTCATGGAGTGGCAGGTCGAATAAGTAAAATGGTGACACACCGCCCATAATTTCAATATTCATGTGTTTAGTGGTAAATATGCAGTGTAGGTTCACAGATTACACAGTACCGTACATAAAGCGCTCAGACACACACAAACAAACAGCCCATCTTATCACACTTCAGCAAGCACGCTCATTCACTGCACCGCTCGTTGCCTGCGCAAACTGTATGACATGCTACCCTAACCACCAATGTGGATTCGTAAGATTTTCAAACAAGTATGCCTTGGATGTATCTGGGTTATGAGAAGACAGATGCGTGTGAGTGTGTATATGTGTCTTCTCGCTCTCTCTCTCTCTCTCTCTCTCTCTCTTATTCGCTCTCTCTGCAGTGGACTTTTCTTTAGTCGTGCCTCCCCCTACTGGCTACACTATTTCTCTCCCTCATCCATCTTTCCTCATTCCCCCTTCCACCCTCAGCAGCTCTACTATTGCTTGTCTTCTTTCTTTCATGCCATACTCCTTTTCTTTCCTACCAAATTCCTACTCTGTTTCCTTCCTGCCTTCACGGCTGACTTTTATCTGCGCAGCTACAGGGGCTACACAACCTGCTGCCCCTCTTAGACAAACATATCGACGTTCTATCTTTTCCACTCGCTTTGTTCATTTTCTTCTGAAAATATCAATTTTTCTTTATAAGATATAGCTCTTTTTATTATATCTGAAAGTCTGAATCTGTTTGAAGTAAGGAATTTATAAAAAAAAAATCAATAAATTGCAACAAATGTGTCATTTATACAGTATACATATATATATATATATATAAAAAATTGTATATGTCTCATTAAGATGGTAAGCACCCTCCACTGATACAACCATGAGCAATTCTAATAGAAAACTTGTTGCGTTTTTCTCCTTTAAAGGCCTGAAAGGAATATGTATCTAATTTTCTCAATCGCTCTTCTATATAATTTGAATAAATTACGCCTTGGATCGGAAATAAATGCTCCCTGACTTCCCCTCAAATCCTCTGATAGTTGTATCTTTAATTATTATTTAATTTAGCAGTTATGAGTGGTTTTCAGTTAAAGAGGATACTGCTGACAAATTCAATTAAATGAAAATAGAGAACTTAATGGTCCATGTTAATGATTCATTTCATACATAATATTATGTTTTTTTTTTCTTCTGTAAATTTCTAATCACGGCTCACTTTAATGTTGGTTACAGGGGTCTAGACACAACCAAGGTGTGCACGCATCCACAAACACACTCACACGCCACATCCATTAACCCTGTGTGTCCCAGCGACTGCTTCGGGAAGAGTTTGTCATTTATCATAACACATTTCTTGCTTATTAAAATAGAACCTAATGAAAAATGGCAAATCAGAGATGAAAGATCTGAAGTACAGCTACAGGAAAAGCCCAGGGCATGGTGTAAGTGGACCGGTCAGGGGTGCCGGGTGCAGACCGCGGGACTCGGGTGCATTAGTGTTAAGAACACATGTGCGGGAGGAGGCCATGAAGGGTGAGACTTAGTGGGCATAGGGAGAGCGGAGGGGGTCAGTGACAAGTGGCCCATGTTTGGTGTGTGTGTGTGTGCGTGTGAAGTGGGGTGGAACAAGTGCCGCAGAGAGGTGCAGGGCGGTGTTTTTCCCATGGTCCACTGCCCCTGCCCCCCAACACACACACACACATACACACACACCGGTCTGTCAGACAGGGTCCAGCTCAGTTACAGACCCCAGGGCCAATGTGCTCTCAATGAACTGATACAGATGGAGAATTTTAGCACAATGGATGGATTACCACTGCCAGAATAGAGCTTCTCACTCCCTCACACATGTACACACACACACACACACACACATACACATGCACGCACACATTTGGGCATGCACATGTACATACGCTATCAGTCAAAAGTTTGGAATAATCACAATTTTTATTATACAGATGTTTTTGAGATCTTGTTTTCATCAAAGCTGCATTTATATGATCAAAAAAAAGTAAAACAGTAATAATGTGAAATATTATTGAATTAATTCCTGTGATGGAAAAGTTTAATTTTCACAAGCCATTACTTAAGTGCAATGTGATCCCTCGGAAATCATTCTAATGTTGATTTGGTGCTCAAGAAACATTTCTTATGATCAATGTTAAAAACAGTATTTGCTGCTTAATATTTTTGTTATAACTGTGATACACTACTGTTAAAACATGTGGGGTAAGCACTTTTTTAAAGAAGGAAATTAATTTTAATCAAGGATGCATTAAATTCATCAAAAGTGACAGAAAATACATTTTATAATGTTAAAAATATTATATTTATTACAAAATATATCTCTTTCAAATAAATTTTGAATTTTCTATTCATCAAATAATCCTGAAAACAATTTCACAAAATATTAAGCAGCAAAACCTGTTTTCAACATAGATAATAATTAGAATTATCATTACTATTTGAGCACCAAATCAGCATATTACAATGATTTTTGAAAGGTCATGTGACACTTGAGTAATGAATGCCAAAAATTTTGTTTTGCCATCACATTAATAAATTACATTTTAAAATATATTAAAATAGAAAAGTCAATTTCAATTTGAATATTGTATTTTTTTTATATATATATTACTGTTTTATTGTATTTTAATCAAATAAATGCATGCTTGGTAAGACATTAAAAACATTAAAAATTATTTAAAAAAATCTCAATTATTACAAACTTTTGACCAGTAGTGTTCATTAACACATCACACACAAAGATATCCCTCTGCCAGCATGGCTTTTCAATACTAATCAAAGTTAAACTTGTAATTATAGTTTCTCTAACCTGTGCTTTCATCCTTGAATAAACTATGCTTGTGAGTTAGAGTGTGTGTTTCAGTTCATATCTTTTCACCGCCGTGTCTGTATGTTAGCAATGTGTGCCGAGTGTCCTTAACTGTCCAGCGTGTAAAGACTGCGGTGCATCTTTAATGGAGGATAGGCTTTATAAATCATGACCGCAGGTCTGTTTAGACATTCACCAGCTTGGCCCACACTCTCTCTCCAATGGAGGAGGGTAGATTAATGGCATAGGGCCTATTTAGCACCAGCCGCTGTAAAACATGACACTTTCTCCCCACACGATGCTCCAGCCTGGCCCGTCAGCCAGCCAGCGAGCGGTCCCACCCCACCCAGGACAAATAGCTCATCACAAACAGCCCAGCCAATGTCAAAAAGGCAAAATCCACAGTGACGAATGACAGGAGTTTTGGCAATAATAATAGGCAGGAATTTGATTAATGTAATTATTGGGGAGAATATGTGGAGGACAAGCACACACTCGCTGCCTATAAGATGTTTTCTAGAGGATTGTGCAATATCCACACTGAAAAAAAGACTTACAAGAAGGAACAGTTGTTGTTTTCCATTTAATATATTTAATTAAACTATAATTAATTAACAAGTTATTCATTTATATATCTTATTTGGGCACATTTGTTTTGCTGGCTGTTTTATTATTATTATTTTGTTTAACTTTGTCTAACTGCTAAGCTTAAAATTGTATCCATCTTGAGAATGAATGGCTGCTACATAAAAGGTTAAGTAAATTATGTAAACAATGCATCAAATTAAGTAAGTTACATCACCACCGAGGTGGCATCATTTATCAGTGAACCGAAAAACCATTTATATACAAAAGTGTGAATATCAGTAAAAAATCTACATCAAACTAGTGTGTCTCTAGTGTAAAATAATCCCACTGGGAAATGTTTATGGCAGTCATCATCTTCCAAAATTCAACATATTGAAATTATATGTTATATTATTATATGTAATAAAAAAAATAAGGGTCATATCATTTTAATTTTAACAGAAGCTTAATCTGCAGTGTAGGATAGAACACAGAAAAAAAAAACATTTATTTTCTTCATTCATTAATTTGTTTGTTTATTCATTTATTTATTTATTTTATAGGGGATGGGAATTTTGTTAATTTATCTCTTTACTATCCACACAAATGAAAGGAAATTATAAAATTGAACATGGAAGTTAAAAGTGTTACATTGAGAATGTGCTCTTCCTGCTGGAAAAAGATTTTATTGTCGACTGGCTTGTGTCTCAGGTTTCACTCGACATTTTGTTTCAAATACGAGAGCATTGCATTATAAGTAGAGTTATATAACAGCTTAACGATGCACATCTTGCACTTCATCTATTTTTTTCAAAGTGATTCCAGACATCACTGCGTGCTTTCAAACCCATAGTTTCACTTTAGTTTTCCAGTCTGCATGCTGTCCATACACTGACCAATCCAATCTAAAAGTACCGGCCAAAATGCAGCCATAACAATAATAATAATAATAATAATAATAATAATAATAACAAATTCTAATAATAATAATAATTTTTGATAATCAATCATTGTTGTCACTTCCAACTGGTATTTGTACTCATGCCTTTTTGTTTTTAAATTTTTTTTTGTTGTTGTTGAAATAAAGTGTTAAAGTAAATAAAGTTATTAGCCTGGGTCAGATCAAAACAGGTTTTATATGTGTATTTTTTTTAACTAGATTTCTCTTCTTCTTTTTTTAAATGCCTTCAGTTGAAACCGAATGTTACAAAAAAAAAGTACAAAAGTAATGTAAAATTGTATAAAACTGTTATAAATTAACAGAGGTGTAAAACTATAATTAAAAATGTCATATTTTCTTATCCAAACTTTGCTTAAAAATGTCATTATAAAAAAATATGTAATATATGTTGAGATTCAGTCTTTGTGCTCATGACACCTGTTAATCAGATAGGACTGAATTAATTGACACCTGATGACGAGAAGGAAGTTAACACAATCTCAGGTGAGGCAGGTAAATATCAGAATACTCAAGAGCTATTTCTGTGCTGGCTCTGCATACATTATCAGATCAGGATATTACAATCACAAAATACCTGCAAAATTTTGCACATTTGGAAAGTGTGTAAACAGTTTTACTTCATTCTCCGCTGGCGTTGGATCCTTTTAAATTCAATTCAAATTTGAGCTCAAATGCCTTTTGAAAAGAGCATATTTTATTATGATATTTAAGCAGAGTGCCTTTTCATAAATTTTGCAAAGGCATGTTTGTTCAGCTCTTATCTGAACTAGTCAGTCTAATGAATTCTCGTGTTTTTTGCCTTTACGATCAGCATGTGTTTTACTAAATAGCTTGATAAAAGTCTATAAAACCGAACTATTGTGACAAGCTAAATATATACAGCACAGACTATAAACGATGCTGTAATCCGGTTGTAAACTACATTATAGTCACAGATGAATTCAAAGAGAGATTTCTATGTATGAAAGGAGAGCGAGAGACGTGTAGCCTTATGCCAGCCCCACAGTTAGCGACTACAAAGGGGAACACCACAGCTGCGAGAGTGTTTACTTGTTGAATCTTTTATCAGTTTTTTCCTGTTTTTATCTGGGCTGGCTCTCCCTGCTTGTGTGCGCTTATCTATGCAGCTGAAGCCGAGCTCAGAGTTAGCCTGCGTCCGCCTGATTACAGCTGTGATAGATGGAGTCAGGGATGACCTTACCTCCTCACTAAACACAAGGTTGGACATTTGTCTCCCTGCAGTATTTGCATGTTTTTCGACCGTTTGAAGCTATTTGTCATGTTATTCACTTTTGCCACTGGACATATGAGAGGCGTTTGAGAGAGGAGAGTGCTGCGTGAGCAAAGCCCACGATAAAAGCAGCCTTGATAATCAAGCGAAAAGTTCTTATTTATTCGTACTATTCCAGTTTACAGGACTATAGAATATTTTTTTTAGTTGGTCCTTTGGATATTAGTGTCTTCATTATCTGCCTTTTAATTTCCATATAAAATCTTTTAACTTTAGCTACAGTGTTATGACGGTGTGATATCAGTTGTGAATATCAGTTATTTTCTTTTCTCTTTTCTTATAACTTTCATATGCCAGTTTAATATATGTGTTATGATCTGTCAGAGGCACGGATTTGCTATTTTCGAAAGCAACCAAACATGGATCTCGCAATATCTCTGGACTGATTCCCTATATCTGAATGTATGTCTGAGGTTGAGACTGTATCTACACATAATCCTGAGGCAGTGCTTATATTTTATCCTGAGATTAGGATTAATCCTGAGTCTGGGCCTAAACCTGTAACTAGGCGTAATCCTGCTGAACCCTAGTGTTTTGAGCTATTCTTTGAAGGCGGTTGGTGGGTAATAGAGAGTTGGTTCTGTGAGGTGGTTCAGAAGCATCACTGCAGAGTCACACAGCGTCTTTCCATTCACTTCATTCAGCTAATTAGCCCCTACTCATGAGACAGTTCAGCTGTAATCAACTAGCAGCAAGATCCGTCATCTCCTCCTAATCATTTTATTACCTCTGTAGAGTGGTCTAGACGTCTCCCTCCTACAGCCAGCTGCAGAAAGGTCAGTATATATCTTCCACTACATTCTGGGACATCAGCTGGACACAGTCCCAGCAATCGGATTGGATACCGAGCTGTGCAAAATGAGTGGTATGTCCATATACACAGTATTTTATGGTGGAAAAAATACCTGGATACTGCTGCTGAAGATATTCTGAAGTGTACATATGATGGAAAACTTACTATGCCACAATGCCACAACAAAGGTAGCTGACACCATAGGATTTGGTGTGTGCAGATTGTATTCATACTACACACATGCATGCTTAAAGAACATAGTTTTTTTTCATGGAATGCAGCACATACTACATACAGTAATTTGACAGTACAGTATGTGATTTAAAACACTGCTAGTGATTTGTATTATTGTTGATTTGATTAACAGTATATTCAGCCTCAGGTGAGTTTTTAAATGGATTATTAATGAGTTCCAAGTACATGAATGTTCAAGCAAACCTAATTACAAGTCAAAAACTCTGAATTCTAGAATAGATGATACCCAAGAGTTGCAAGGGAGGTGTTGATGTGTGAAACGGCAGCAAGCAGGTCTGTTGTGAATGATTGTGAATGGTATTGTAATTGTATTTTAATTTCCAGGCTGTATTTGAATAATATTAAGTCGCTGTAAAAGAAAGAGTGGTTACACTTTAATATAAGCTTGTAACAGTGTAAGTCTACAATTAAGCATAACATTATTGCATAACATTAATTAACAACATGTTCTTATAGGGTTGGGTTTAGGGTTCATCTGAAGTAAAAATGTGTTGTTTAAACAGTATTTACTAAGAAACTTAGTAAATTACACAAATAATTACAAAGAAACAGCAAGTAAGTAGAGAGAGTAGAGAGATTGAAATATTTTTCTTGTGAAACATACTCTAATAATCTTTATTTTGATGTGTTTTCACAACTTCGAAAAATATTTTTTACACTGCAGTTGCTTAATATTATGCATAATTTACTGTTATTACTATGGTAAAGTACTATATTAAGTACTATAGTATGTAATGTATAACAGACACTAAAATAAAATGTAATTAAAAGAGTTTATAAACAACAAATGTTACAACACTTTTAACTAGCATGCATATTGCTATTATATTGGCTATTTGTTAAAACTTATAAAGCACATATTAATGCCTTATTTTGCATGGAATATATTTGAGATCTCGTAATCTCAAACCTCATACCTAAACTTAACAACTACCTTACTAACTATTAATAAGGAGATTATGGCAGAGAAAAGTCTGTAACACTTTAGTGTAAGTGGGCCTTATTACACATTACATGTACTTAACATTATAATATCAATTAATTAAGCATAATTACGTTTCAGTAACCCTAAGACAAACCCTAATCCTAGCCCTAAACATTTAGTAAGTACATGTAGTTAATTAATATTTCTCAGTACTTAAATGTATACTTACACTATAACAAGGACACCTTAAAATAAAGTGTAACCAAAGTTGTAGTTAATAGTTAGTTAATACGCAGAATTGGACCTTAAAATAAAGTGTGAAAATTATACCATACATGCATAATAGGAATTAAAATTATACAAAAATAAATGTGAGATAATAAAAATGATACAAACATGTTTTGTATTATTTTTCCAGCTTGAATGCATGACGTTGTTATAACAAATGCCCAAATAGGAGCTTCCCATGTGCACTTGAAGGCAGCATTGATTACAGTACAAAAAAGAAAGAAAGGATTTCTTGTTACGTGTGAGAACGAGAGGGACAGAAAGAGTGAGAAGGGACAGAGATGCACCAGACACTTCCAGGTCTCTAACGAGGTCGCTAATTAACTCTCACACTCCTGTTCGCTCGTTCTCATCAGAGGTGCACGATGCTTTTTTGACAGGAGAAAATTGCAGGGCAATTAAATCATCTGAAGACGAACACTTCAGATGCTGGAATTAACAGCTGAATGTTACATTTATCTCTCAAAATGTGACGGAGGGGAATAAAATGGTGGCCATAGAATGTTGGCTGATTTTCCAATTCTGTGGAACGAAATTATTTATTATTGAATAATCCCGTGCCTCAGAATTTCCTCTTTCTTTTCACATTTCCACCGCCGTTTTTGTTGAATCTCAAATTTTAACGCACGCAACGTGACTCCGTGATCCCAGCGGAGACAGTAACTTGTTTTCTGCGGCTGTTTGCCGTGTTGTGCTCCTGATTTCTCCTCTTTTGTGCCGAGCATTATTTGACAGGATGCCGTTTTTCCTCTTCTTTGAGCAGAATCCGAGTGATTCTTGCGCTTTATTTTCATAACCCTTTCCTCAATTAACCTCTCCTACTGCTCCCCACTGGCAGCTGGCTACAGGGGGAAATGTGTGACTGAAACACAGGCTCAATCACGCCATTATTTGTCATCTGTCCTCAGAGAAAGGGAACGAGAAAGGAGCGCGAGAGGAGAGAACTCGCCTAATTTTGGGGTCTATTCTTAAAGCCCGTTCCCCACCCCTATCGTCCCGAGCGTTAGCGGGGGCATGGAAGAGAGCTGACAGGCTTTTTTTTCGTGGGCCGAGGTGGGGCCGGGGGGTGTGTGGGGCTTTTTTGTGTGGCCGTCAGGAGCAGCGGTGATGGCGTGAGTCTGGGGCCGCGGGGAGCCTTTGTGCTCACTCCATTCTCACTCCTCACACTGCTAACCCTCAATGCCTGGATTAGAGAATAATTTAGAGTTTTAATCTCTAATTCACGTCTCACACACACACATTTTCCCTTCCCTCACACACATAAACACGTACACCCCCCCACCCACCCACACACACACACACACACACACACACACACAAAAGCACACCCATTGAGTCCCAGACAAAGTGTGAAGGGAAGGCGATGAATAGTGGACTAAGAGCGGAGCGAGTTTAGATGTAAATGCAGCCATGGTTAAACGCTGGAATACCATCCGTAAGACTCATTAGCGGCGGTGAGTGTGAGGTAACGCGCTCGGCCGGCCCCCTGAACAGCCAGGCCCCTTTCTTTCCAGCAAACTCTCCATCCTTTCCTCACAATAATGAGAGAAAAGGTCACGTTTTCACAAGAGGGGAAATGAAGGCAGTGTTAGCGGTTGCTTTACAGTCCTAGTTCACCAACTCCAATAAATGAGCATGTACAACAAGCCAAAGGGCCTTTTATTGCAAATTTAATTCATTTCTCTAGACAACTGTGAAATTTGCCATTGACATTAGTTATTACCCTGAGGCCAACGAAGAGATGATCTCAGTTAATAAATGATCCCTAACAAGAAGCGCTCCTCTTTTTCTCTCTCTCTGGCTCTCTCTCTTTCTCGCTCTCTCTGTTTTCCTTCTTCGCCTGCTGTGAGAAGCTCACTGCACAGAGACGCTACTGTCAGTTCTTCCAGATACTCAGTTCTGCACCCTTCCATACATACACACACACACACACACACAGAGTGAGCATTGTGAGAAAAGCTTTAGTGGTCCTACAGCTGCTCCCTGTTACCCTGTTATCTCTGTTACCCAACAAAAAGAGATGTGGTTACAGGTCAAACACACAGAGAGGATCTTTCTTTCTGGCATATTGTACACACACATGTTTTTCTATCATGGTGGCGACTTTCCTTTGACTTGTATTGTTTTATATTGAGCTGCTAATCCATCCAGATGCTGATGCATATCGTGGGACTACCAAGCTTTTTTTTTTTTTTTAAATGTTATTTATTTTATTTTTTATTACAACATTATTTAGCATATTATTAAACTCACAGTGGATGTTAGTGGAGGACAAAGTACACAAATCCTGAATCTGAAGCATAAATACCTTAATAAAATATTACTCCAGTAAAAGTAAATATATTCCTTTTAAATTTCTGCATCAGAAAAAGCACAGAAGTACTTACTTTTTAATGTTGTTAAACTTTTGATGCATAATAATAATAGTTTTGTTTATTTATATAGATTTTCTCTTGAGCTTAAATAGGTTAGAGCTTAGGCTGACATTAAGAATTATTATGAGACATCAACTATAAGGCAGTAGTCAATAAGAATTGTTGGTGCATACATAAATTGTGACCCTGGACCACAAAACCAGTCTTAAGTCGCTGGGGTATATTTGTAGCAATAGCCAAAAATACATTGTATGCGTCAAAATTATGACAAAAAAAATGTTATGACTAAAAATCATTAGGATATTAAGTAAAGATCATGTTCCATGAAGATATTTTGTAAATGTCCTACTGTAAATATATTCAAAACATTTTTTTATTAGAAATATGGATTGCTACTGAACTGATTTTTTTTTTGCACCCTCAGATTCCAGATTTTCAAATAGTTGTATCTTGGCCAAATATTGTCCTATCATAACAAACCATACATCAATGGAAAGCTTATTTATTCAGCTTTCAGATGATTTATAAATCTCAATTTAAAAAAATTGACCCTTATGACTGGTTTTGTGGTTCAGGGTCACAATTTTTTATATATATACTGTAATTAATTATGCGTGACATGCATGATATACAAATAAGCAACTATTCATTTTTATTACCAAAACATTCAAACTTGTCATCATAGTTGAATGCTAAACTAATCCCATCAGTTAAATTGGCCACATGCACCAAGGATCATATTAGTCCTGATTATTTGATCAGTTTGAGTCAGACATAACCATATTGTGAGTTGTGACTCATTTTGACCGGATCATCGATTCAGTGAGTTCTTTGGTGAATACATTATTCCATGTGAGTTGTGAATCAGATAGATTCATTAAAAAGAATGGTAACACTTTAGTATAGGAACATATTCTCACTATTAAGTTGTTGCTTATTAGCATGCCTATTATTAACATATTGGCTGCTTATTAGTACTTATAAAGCACATATTCTGTATGACCATATTCTACATCCCTAATCGTCGTAAAAGTCTTAGTTAATGGTTTGTTAATAGTGAAAATAAAGTGTGGCCAAAAGAATTGCCTAAAAGTATGGTTCAGGGCAAACTGGACATCAATTGGATATTTCAACAGGTTGGTTGAAAAGATTTGGCACAAAACAATGACTCATCGTGAATCCAGAATCACTGTTATACAAGTTTCCAAAAGTTAAAATACTAAAGTACAGATACTTGAACAAGAGAAAAATAGCCAATTTTGTTATTGTCCCCACATTACTTTTAGGAACATTTGGTTCCCACAATTTAGGCTGAACCTGACCCACCCAAACACACACACACACACACACTGACAGACACACATGTTTACCACGCAGGCACGCCACTGTCCCAGTTTGTGAGTATTGCTGCACCGTTAATGATTCCATTAACCATTCATTTCTAGTGACAGTAATTCATCGTTTTATTTGTAATATTATATGTTGACTTCTTCTCCCACAGCACCGATACATCTAATATCAACCAATCCAAATGTTTGGTTTGAAAGTACGAAAAAAAAGTTCCCTAATCTAAAATTATTATTTCTTGACAAATGGAATCCATTATCTACTGATTCATGAATATTTGTCCAGTCCAGCAATGACAAGCTACACTTTCTCATATAGGGGAAATAGAATTGATCAAATTGTGTTTGAGAGAAGGCTCACACACTGGAGGCGGCCCATAATGCAATATGCCAATTTTTTCCTATTTTTTGCAGTTCCAATTTATTGAAGTAACAGAGCAGAAAATGCAGTGACAGCTGTAGCACTTTATTGCGAATTAGTACATACGTTCGGCAGAGAGAGACAGAGAAAAAAGAGAGAGAGGGGACTCATTGTATTTCTGTAATTGCCACGGGCTCTGAAAATGGGCTAGCAATAGTACTGGAGCAATTACATATTGAAGACAGAAGATGACAGGATATACTTTGAACATCAGATCACATTTACACTGGGATTTGACCCCCCTCCTCAAAACAGAGCTGAGAGGAGAGGTACTATGACAATGACAGCCATACATGCTCACGACTTGGTGAGGCCACTGGATGATTATAATTATTGTGTCTGACGTTTGACCCGGTATTGATGGTGTGGCTGCTGCATGTTTCTCCCTCCGTGTTTCAACCGCAGATGTGTTTAACAGGCTGACACCATTTCTCGCAAGAGGTCAGTGCAGGTGAACAGAGAAATGAACACTTGCCAAATGCTGTTAAATTTCCACAAATGCCTACACTCTAAATTGTCACAATCACGCCTTTGTTAGGACAGTATGGGGGTGTTCGGTTTGGGTTCTGTTCATACTGAAGGTTCATGAAGTCAAAAGTTGAAGTCAAAAGGTAAAGGTAAGGTAATGAAGTCAAAGGTAATAGCACTGGTCAAAGGTAAAAAGCTATTTTATTTCATTTTATTATTTTATTGTATTTCTATTAAATATTTTATTTGGTGATGGCAGAAATGAGCACAGGATAGACTTAACAAGATTGTCCATACTCGTATGAAAAAACACATTATTAAGCGATAACACAGCCATTGTTCGCACCCCTCCATCTCATTCGCAAGAGACAATCCATAGATTGTGCATTTCGATTTGCTACGCTGCCTTCCAAAATACACGTTCATTTCCTGTTGTTATTAGTTTGTCATGTTGCATGAATTGATAACATGACGCAGCTTGTCTGCCGCCGCACGTCTCCTGCATTGTGATGTGGGGTCAACGGCATGAACGATGAGCAAATGCAGTGAATAGAAGAGATGTCATTCAGCCATTACAGTCATTTTCCATTTCTGTGAAAAATAATAATTATAATAATAATAACAATAAGGTAGAAAAAAACTATTTTGGGCTTTACTTCAGTATAGACCATCATTTCTTGCATATTCTTTTTTTCTGCCAGGTTACGGCCCAAGTCTCATTCTGGAGAAAATTAGGTGTGATTGTGTGAGAGTATTTGTTAACAAGGTAGTAAATTATTGGTTTGCAACAACAGTTGTAGGTTTACTGTCCTTACTTATAGGAAGCTGACACTGAAACAATTTACAGAGATATAAGATAACACTGTACGCTGTGAGGTTTTGATGTATTCATCATGAATACATCGTGGCTTTTCTCTTTGAATATGTGTGTTTTACAGCAACATAAAAAGGATTTGATCTGAACACTTATCACCGTTTACAGAGAGGAGACAGTCTGCTGTCAATAATCCTGAAACCACCTAAGCTCAGTCTGAAACTGCACCTATAGCGAACACATTAAAGAGTAACAAAGCCCTCCTGTCAAGACATAGTACTTCTCTTATTGACAGACAGGGAAATACAGCTGGATTGTGTGTGTGCGTGTTTAAGAAATGGAGAGCCAGAGACACACACAAAAAAAGGGAGAGAGCTCAGTTCATTTGCATGGCTCGTTTAGCTGGTGCACTTAATCATGGATTTTCTGCGGTGCAAGTGCAGAGTCTTTTTTCTCAAATGACTGAGCTCCAGCAGGGCGAGTGCAGGAATCCTCTTAGTGCAAGCCCACCTTTTCCATACTCTGCCACTAATGTTTGTGTGTGTGAGAGCGAGAGAGAGAGAAAGAAAGAAAGAAAGTGTATACAAATGTATACAATGGCTCTAAAAGTACTTGGAACTGGCATGTCCATAGTTATTGTGAAATGACTTCATACATCAATTAAATAAATTAATATAGACATAGCGTTGGGAATGTCATCATTTGGAAAAAATGAAGTGACAGATTTATTTATATAATATCTTAAAGGTGCAGTAGGAGATCTTGGAAAATGCTAACTTTAGCTCTGAAAGCGAACGTCCCACCCTCCCTGCAAATCGCCGTCCAAAGCCACGCCCCCTGAACGCATGAACGCGAACAGATCAGACAACCAGAGACAACATTACTACAATACATCATGTGTCATTCACTGGTGAGAAAACTTTATAGTACAGTTAGTAACAGTGCTACAATACCAGGAAGGAAGATCAGGTTGTTGATGTTTACCTGCCATTCTCACTCTGTCTGCATAGCGTACGTGAACGCGCTGATGACGTATCCTGTCTGCGCAAATAGGGTGCGCAGAGGTATGCAAATACATATATTGACAGGCAGGTAGGAAAATCAAAATGCTCGGAATGAGCGTTTTGATTGGACGAACATTTCTTGGTCCTATGCCTTCCACAGAATATATAAATACATTTAGACCACTTAACTTAATGATTGCTAACGGGATGTGAAGAGACTTTCATCCAGCATAACAAAAAATGTTTCTGAAGACAATCACCTATTGCACCTATAACAAATTACTGGTCAAATGTTTAGAATATTGTAAAATGTTATTATAATTTAAAGTAATTGTTTTCTGTTTGAATATATTTTAAAATGTAATTTATTCCTGTAATGGCAAAGCTTATTTTTCAGCAGCCGCTACTCCAGTATTAAGTGTCACATGATCCTTCTAAAATCATTTGAATATGCTGAATGATTCATTTATCAATAAACATTTATTGTTAATAATAATAATAACCATCAATAATAATTTATAAAAACTGAGCACCAATTAAGCATATTAAAATATTTTATGTTTTAATTTTTAATTTTTATTTTAATTATGTGATTCTGAATTAAGACTGGAGTAATGGCTGCTGAAAATTTTACTTTGTCGTCACAGAAATAAATTGCATTTTTAAATATTATTACAGTTTAAAATAACTGTTTTCTATTTGAATATATGTCACACATTTTACAGCCATGGTGAGTATATATGCTTACAAAAACATTAAACAAAAATCATAATTATTCCAAACTTTTGACTGGTAATTGATTTTATTGATTTAAGAAGAAGAAGAAGCAGAATATTTTTTATTTATTCTAAAAAGCTTAAAGTTTTCTTTTTGGGTTAGAGTCTAAAGTAATTACACTTAGCTATATGAAACAACAGAAATATTTTATATGACCTCGTTTAAATAGCTTGTAAACATGTGCGTGTGTACTTTGCATTTAGAGCCACCTCTCCATTGGTACTGACCTTCCCCACTACACGACAGCCTCCATTAATACAGGTTTAATTAAATTGAGCCCGTCTGGGCGTCTCCCGCTGCCTGCATTGCCCCGAAGGGGAGCACACATAGTCAGCCCTCCATTACACACTAACAGGACCAGATACACACACACACATATCCACACATGCTCCACTTGTGTAACACAATACGATTGTTAAAATTAGAAGATGGGAAAATCCATGCTGGAGTCCAGTTCATTTCCTAAACATTACAGTGCAGAACTGTTCCTTTCCCAGATGAGGCCAAACAGAGGTTTCCAAGTGTGCCGCAGAAGTGGATTGAGTGTCAGGCCAGGCCACGTCTGTAATGGAACATGCCTTCAGTGGCCATATCTAATCAGCCAGATCTAATCAACAAATTACAGTGATGTATGTGGTCTGCAAATTCTGTGACTAATAAAGTACATTGTATTTAACATGTTTAAAGTGTGTCCCTGTGTGCCTCCTCTGTCTCCTTGATTAATGTAAATGCAATTAAGCACCATGCTAATTAAGCCGTAAATAATGACAAGGTGCGCATTTATGCAAAGATAATGGCACACCTAGATTAAGTGATACATTGATGTATCTTCAACATCTTTTCGACAATGGAACCTATGATTTGCAACCAGTAAAATGGCTGTTAATTGCGAGTGACTTGTTTCTTCATCATCATATGTTGATGTCATTCACATGACAGTCTTTGAATCACCTGCATCATCTTTTCTAAAACGAGTGTTGAATGATGCAAACAACAGCACGTGACAGAGTGAATTTGAGGAAATTTGCAGTGTTGCTTTCACAAAAAGAACAAAAACAAAAAACAAAAAAACCTGCTAAAACATAATAAACTAAACATCCCATATACCGACTTAAAGGGATAGTTCACCCAAAAATTAAAATGTGATGTTTATCTGCTTACCCCTAGGGCATCCAAGATGTAGGTGACTTTGTTTCTTCAGTAGAACACAAACGAAGATTTTTAACACAAACAGTTGCAGTCTGTCAGTCTTATAATGGAGGTGAATGGGAATCACGGCTAAAACATATAATAAAACAAAAGAAAAACATACACAAACAAAACCAAATGAAACCCTGCAGCTCGTGACAATACATTGATGTATAAAGACACAAAACGATCAGTCTGTGCAAGAAACTTAACAGTATTTATATTGTTTTTTACCTCTGATGTAACACAGATTCAAGCATGATGAATGCTGTTAGGTAAATTCTGATGGTCACATTTCAACTGCAAAGCTTGACATTTATAGTGTTGCCTGTCATCTGCAACATCTCTTGTTTCTAAGCAGAGAAATGTGCACAATAAATAGATTCCAGCTTGTTCAGTCAATTCAGCATCCACACTTGTCAACTGTTTACCTCCTCTCTCTCTCTCTCTCTCTCTCTCTCTCTCTCTCTCTCTCTCTCTCTCTCTCTCCTAATATGTGAATAACACATATGTTTCTCTGATTAATGACACCTGGACTGTAGCTGACGGTGCACATGTGGCAGTGACAAATGTAGGTATCCATTGCTATAGTGATGGCATAAACACAGCCCTTAGCTGAAACTGCAGCCACAACACGTTTATCAACAGCATGAGATGGGGGAGAAAATCTGTAACTGTATACTTCCATTCAATGCTACAGTATAGGACCACCCTAAAGACAAGAAAAAAAAAAGAAATCTAAGAAAGGGGAATCCTATAGGGTCTAATCTGAAGTACAATAATGTAATGACTTGATCATATAGAATACACAGAATGTTTAGTTAGATATAATGATGCACATATTTCCCTCCAAATTGATGTGCATTTAATTCATTTTTTGAATGAAATTTTTTTGAGTTGCTTGCAAGAGTTGAGTTGCTTGTAGAAGTGCCTTAATGTGAAGATGTGAAGTGTTTCATTTGTACTGTACTGTATATAGATTATTAAAAATGTATAGTTTATATAATATTATAATAATATAGATTATTGTTATAAACAAAACAAAACAAAAAAAGAAAAGAATAAGCATTACTATTGTTATAACACTGCTGTTCAAAAAGTAAGGGTCAGTAAGTTTTATTTTTTTCAAAACTCAAAAAGGATGCATTAAATTGTTCAAATTGACAGTAGACTTTTACATTGTTACAGAAGTTTTTAAATAAATGCGGTTCTTCTGAAATTGCTATTCACCAATTAATTCTGAGGGGAAAAAAGTATCATAATTTCCACAAAAATATTAAGCAGCATTTTATTCCTGTATTTTATATCCTGTATATATTCTGTACTAATACTGCAAGTTAAAACCTTGGTAATATTGCATATCACTTATTCTACTCTGCCAATTACTATACAATTACTATAAAAGTCAGATGTTGCAAGTCTACCAAGGATTAGTTGATTTATGGGCGAAAAGGAGACTTAGTACTTACAGATAATTGTGTAGTGGTCTGAATTAACCAATAACCCATTTGCTAAGTAAGAAATCCACAGCCTTAGTTATTTAAGACTATAAATGAGTGCAGAAAGGAAAGGGGGAAAAAAATTGTTACCTCAATAAACCCCTGGCTGAAACCAATAATTGTTTGAATAATCAGTTTAACTGATACATTTAAAAGAATTGGAGGAATGATTTGAACACGAATTGGACTTCACTACCTCAAGTTAATGCAAACTTTGTTTAAAGGCCACAGTTCCAACTGAGAAACTCACAATGGTCTCAATAAGCCTTAAGTTTCTGGATGACCCTTGCGTGTGATTAAACCTGCAACCCTGAAGTATCCCAGATCTTTAACTATTAGGCTTTAATCATGCCAGTGCATAAGGTGGAAACAAAAAAGTAATGCACTCTGATTCACACCACCACATTTGAACATGCAAAGAGGGACCTCTAGATCAAGGTAAGTAGATGCATGAAATACCTCTCAGTGCAACAGCTAGAACCCAATGTCTAATTTTCAACAGATACTGATTTTCATTTGAAATGGAATTAGTCATCTTGGCTTTATTCCACCAGGCCTTTTCACCAAATTACACAAAAAATTGTTTTTCATTAAACCAGCAATTAAGAAACAGACACCAATGTAATGCCATGCATACAATGAAAAAAAATTTAGGTATAATAGAAAAATGTTTCACTCAGAAATTGCAACACAATTTTGTATCTTTGCAATTCATATTTTGGTAAATTGTTGGCTAATTCGTATGAATTCGTATGACGTCATTTGTATGTTTTCATACAATACGCCCCGCTGATAGTTGTGTTAAAGGGGTGGACCTTCATGCCTACTTTTCTGAAGGTAAAAAAGCACATTTTCGTATGAGTCGAATGGTACAAATTTGAATGAAATCGCCACCTTGTAAAATAGTTATGTTTTCCTGTGAGATCAGTTTGGAAATTGCTAGTAAATTTAACAACTAATTAAAAAGAAACCGCAAGTTACACATTGAATTAAACATTACATTTTGAAGTAGAAAACTGAAATCTTTGGTTTCTTTTCTTCTTTTTTTTTAAATGCTTAAAAAAATATAAAAATATAAAAATATGTATATTTTTGTTGTGCCATGCATTGTCAAAATAGCCTGCATGGTCTGCTGACTGGTTAAAAGTGGCATGTGATCATATTTGAAATAATGTAAATGTATGTTTTAAACAATGCACTTGTGTAAGACCATTAAGAGGCCCGCTTTGCCTCTGTTCTGGGGGCAATTCAATAAATCCAAAGCTGTTATTCAATTAAATATTTACTACTGGAATTCAATTAAGTAATAATGATGGATTCAGAGGGGGACTGAAGCATGCTCCCTTCACTTACACTGCCGTCCAGTGACATTTTCAATTTAATAACTGTCTTTTTTTCCCCTCTATACGCAACTCTACACATTATTTATTTGGTCAGAGTGGCAGCCTGGTGGTGATCAGCACACCAATCAGCTGTCTCCGCTCAGTGTAAACAGAGCAAGTGTTGCATCAGCTCAGCAATGAACAGTTCCATATGAAAAAGTAAAATAAGTCACATTAAATGGAAACTAGCAAGATCTTAAAGTAGGGGCAGGAAGCAATGGTTATCTAGAATAATTTTTCTTCCTCTTGTGGTCTAACATGTTAGCCAGCACTTTCATTCTTTATAAAAGTATGTATCAGACTGGATGTTGAAGTGATGGAGAGACTGCGGCGAGTATGACTGGACAGGAATGCCAATAGACTCATTACTTGGCACGGCACATTGTAACTAAAAATTGCTTCTTTCAGGTTTTGTTTGCTCTGGCAATTACAATAAACTCTCTGCTTGACACGTTGTTTGCACAGATGTAGAGCATTAATAAACATGAGCGCTAATCTGAATTATTGAACCGCTCCCCATAATTCTGACAATGGATTTCCTGACTCTGACGGACGTAGGGATGAGCGAAGGGAGATGGGCTGACTCTCCTGGACCAAACTGAGGTACAGGGCCTTATCACATGTGAAATCATTTTATTGGATGTGCAGGCGTGGAACGTGGCCCCCCTCAGGTATTTCTCAAGTTTCAGAGCCTTCACTGCACTTTTTCCACTACCACACACATACACATTCCGAGACACACATAACAAAACACACACACACACACACACACACACACACTCTACTACTTGAAAACTCACTCAAGAGAGTGACATTTGTTCTCCAGTTGCCTGTCAAAAACACCCAACATGTTCCTTACTGCCAGAAGTGACAGTTCTGTAACTTGATGACTGATGTTTTGACCACCGGTGAGAATCATGAAACAGGGTGGCTTATAATCTCCTTACAGCACTTTTTCTGATTTAAATTTGATACTCTATTTGTTCCAAACAGTCCAGACTCACAGTTCATTCCATTGAAGTTTGACGTTAGCATGTTGCTAAGCTGATTAGGTGCCTCAGCTAATTAAATTAGCAAGGATGGGTGGAAATTATTAATACTTTTGATAGATGTTGTATCAAGTTGACTGATCCTAAGTGTTTCAATAATAATTAGGGATGTTCATGTATTGACCAGCAATATGTAAAATAAACTTGGAATTGGTATAAACTTGAATTGGAAAACAATGAACAATGAAAACTCTAGTGTTGGGTTCGAGTCCACCTAAGTCGAGTCCAAATCGAGTCCGAGTCTTTAACCAATCAAGTCTGAGACAAGTCCGAGTCCAAAATGGGCCGAGTCAGAGTCGATTATTATATTAGTTTTATATTACATCCCTACTGTGTTATTCCTATGTATGTCTACACTATCATGTATGTCTGCACTATGTTTGTACTTTCTTCTACACTGGAAGCTCCTGTCGTCAAGTCAAATTCCTTGTGTGTGTAAACATACTTGGTAATAAAGCTCTTCTGATTCTGAACATTGTTTTAACCTTTACAACTAGAAAAACGCAATGTCCATTTAAATGTAACAATGTAAACCTCTATTGCATCTTGCCATTTTGATTTTTGATTAATAATTAGTGTCCTGCTTTGCTTAGCAAACTTAAAGTCATGTAACAGAAGTAATGGCTGAATTGATTTATGTATTGTGACATATTTCAGAGTGGAACAGGTTTTAGAATGTGAAAAATGAAAGGGCGGAACTTGAAATCACTTATCGTTAAAGTAAATGTATAAATTCAAGAGTGGGGGTAAAGGAGTAGGTGAATGGGACCTTAAGAGCAGAAAATGCTCTTAATCTCAATTAAAAAAACAAGCTTTATATAATTTTTACGATTTTTAATGAAATATGGATTTTGAATAATCAAAATTAGTTTGTGTCTGCTTATTCTGTTCATCAGTGTTTTGAACCATTAAAGAAGAAACTGCATTTTAATTTCTGGGTTAAAAAAAACAAACAAAAAAAAAAAAACGAATGGACGCCAAAGTACATGGACCCCTTAGACAGGGCATTTTAATTTTTTTCTTGGATGAAAATAAGGCTGTGAGGGATAAACCTAGTCTATACAATGGCACACACTGTGTATAAAAGCCCTACATATACTTTCCATAAGTCACAGGCAACTCACACCTGTTTTATTTTTGAATGCATTTATAGTTACATTAATTACAATAAATTACATAATGTAAGGAATAATTGATGACGGGCCGTTGAATTATTAGAAAATAATGCACACCCAAGGTGATTTTGGACCCATAAAAACTATTGCAATAGAAAAAAATAGTTTTCTTTGAAGCTAGAAACTGCCACTAATACAAAAGCAAAAAATAATACACTAATGTAATTGTAACAAAGGTCGTAGTCACGGGTAGAAGGAGGCGGGAACCGGCGAACATTTAAACAAAACTTTAATAATAAAATAAAAACAAAATAGTGAGACAGCCCCTCGCGGACGACTGTCGCGCACAAACAGAACCAAAACACAAAATAAAGTCCAGGCCTGGGCGTCTCTCGTCCAACACTGTCGTCACTCCTCCTTTTATCCTTCCGGAACTCCTCTGTGGGACTCGAGACCGATGAGTGGCGCAGGTGTCGTGCATTAGCATGTACTCCACCAGCCTCGCTCCGTTCCCACGGCTCTCGGCCCCGCCCCTCTCATCACAGTAATAAAACATTCTCAAGCTTACTGAAGGCAAGTAAACACTCCAAGTATTACTTACAAGCTACATGATAAATAAATATATTACTCAAAAATACAAATTAAATTTTTTTTTTTAGTTTTTGAAAGTTTTTCAGATAGTAGCCTAGTATAGGCTTCTAGAAGCGTACTACAGACATTTCATGAAGTAATACATGTAAAAATAATCTTCACTGCATACATTAAATATAGATGATTCTTATTAAAGTTAATAAGTTATTCAGTCAAGAGCAGTGAGTGATTTTCTCCTTTTCTTTTGTTTGATTAACATTTATGACACAGTCGGCGGCTGCAGGTTTAAGTTGTTGCATTAGATCAAATATTTTGAAACATCTGTATTTCTCCCAACTGTTCAAGTTCACTTAAGACAAAACCAACTGCATTTACATGAATAGTCTCCAAGATGAGCATTTTCACATAACTTTTCATGTAAGTGTGTAGCAATAACGTCTAGGTTACTTGTGTAACCCTCGTTCCCTGAAGGAGGGAACGGAGACGTTACGTCAGTGACTGACGAATTGGGATCTCGCCCCCCAATTCGTCAGGCACTGACGTAACGTTGAACGTGGCTGACTGAATGGGAACGTCTAGGTTACTTGTGTAACCCTCGTTCCCTGAAGGAGGGAACGGAGACGTTACGTTCCGTTGCCACAGTTGCTGTACCACCGCTGTACGGCCGGGGCACGTAGTCTCGGCTCCTCAGCGAAAAACTGATGTGCGTTTGCACGCGCTCTCCTTTTATACCCGCGCTGCGGGGCGGGGTGCGCGTGGCAAAGCACGCACGCCAACTGTCATTGGCTTGTTTAGTTAACACTCGAAGGTGATTGGGCTCTCGGGCGAGATCCCAATTCGTCAGTCACTGACGTAACGTTGAACGTGACTGACTGAATGGGAACAGAACTTAAGCGAAAGAACTCGGCATTCACACGCTGACTGAGAGGCACGTTCTGTGAGCTTGCTTTCGGGTGTGTGAGCACAGAAGCCCGTCGGCTTTCAAGTAAGACTTAAAAACACATGCAAATACTGAATGTTCTGTCAACTGTCCCTGGACTCGGTTGAACTCGGACATATTTTCCGATTTCGAAAGACTCATGTCCGAGTCAAGTCCGAGTAAAAATGCATCCGAGTCCTTGACAAGTCCGAGTCCTTTAAAAAACTGTATTCGAGACCGGACTCGAGTCCAAGTACGAGTCCGAGTCCAAGTACCCCAACTCTAGAAAACTCATTCAAACAGAGAAATCTAAAAGAGTATTGCCAAAGCTAAATGCAACAATTATTATGTTTATGTTAATGGTTATGGTTTATGCTGTGATTATTTTAATTTTATTTAAAATGTAAAAGTTATAAGATAGGTCCTGTTCTAATTCATCTAATTGTTGCTGATGAATGGTAAACAAAAGTGGCAGTTTGATCATTTTTAGGTCTAGTAAATGTTAAAAATTAGGACTTTCAATAATAAGCTATAATTAATCAATTTAAAAAGAAATCCCCTTAATAGAAGAATTGATATTTGAGATGACAGTACGTGATAAAGTTGCAATTATGATAAAATTACTAAAAATGTACTTCTTTATTTTGCTACAACATTAGTATGAGGTCCAGTGTTATCTATCTATCTATCTATCTATCTATCTATCTATCTATCTATATATATATATATATACACAGCGGGTAAAATAAGGATTGAACACGTCACCATTTTCTCATTAATATATTTCTAAAGGTGCTGTTGACATGCAATTTTCACCAGATGTCAGTAATAACCCAAGTAATCCATACATACAAAGAAAACAAAACAAATAAGTTCAGAAATTAAGTTATATATAAGTATATTGTCACGCCATGGACTTTTCTCTGTGTTTTGTTTAGTTTCCTACGTGTTCCGTGTGCCTTTAGATCTAGTTTTCCCTTGTGTTTTCCTATTCCCATATTTGGTCTTCCTGTTCCTGCTCCTTGATTGTTTCAATTTGATTCCAGGTGTGTCTCGTCTTCCCCTAAATAAGTTGTGTACTTATGGAGTGTTTTGTTCAGAGTCCTTCGTCTGGTATTGATCGTCAATCCCCGTGTCCTACGTGTGGTTTCCTTTGTATAAATAAAGTATGTTATTATTCTGTATTCTCCTTTGTCTCCTCGCTCCGACGCAGTGGGCACCGCGTGACAGAATACCGGACCAAAAAGCAAAGATGACAGCGGCCACTGCAGCCACACGGGGACATCCACTGTGATCTCCCCGCGTGTTATTTCCCCCTGATCGAGATGATTGATCTTGTTCTTTATTTAAATGGTTCTGAACTTGAAGTGGAAGAAGTAAAGGCGAATCTCAAGTCTCCTCATCCAGCCCCCTCAGGAGCATGCCGTGTCTCCCCAGCTCACCCCGCGACGGGAACCCCCACATACCTCACCAATGGCTCTGCCCACTTGCCGAAGCCAGGGTGTCCCCGAACTCTCCGAAGCTCCACCATAGTCATCAGCCCAGGAGGGCCGGCCGTTCCTCAGTCAAGTCCGCCAGCCGTTCCCAAGTCAGGCCCGCCGGGCGCTCCATTTACCCCTAACCAAAGGAGGAGGATGAGAAGAAAGAGACAGTTCTCCGCCCACATCCCAGCCCCTGAGTCTGCTCCAGTGTCGGCTTCAGTCCCCGAGTCTAGCCTCGAGAGGGCTCCAGTCCCCTAGTCTAGCCCAGAGAGGGCTCCAGTCCCCGACTTTAGCCCAGAGAGGGCTCCAGTTCTCAAGTCTAGCACAGAGAGGGCTCCAATTTCCACGTCCAGTCCAAGGAGGGCTCCAGTTCCCACGTCGAGCCCTAGGAGGGCTCCAGTCCCCAAATCAAGCCCAGGGAGGGCCACAGTTCCAGAGTCAGGCCCACTGAGGGCCTCAAAGGCCAATATTCTCCCAAAGTATTTTTTTGGGGAGGGGGGCTATAGGGATCCGGCTGTAGAGGCCGGGCTGTGTGCCGCTCTGCCATGGTCTCCTGAACTGTCTGCTCCGCCATGGCATCCTGAACTGTCTGCTCCGCCATGGCCTCCTGAACTGTCGGCTCCGCCATGGCCTCCTGAACGGTCGGCTCCGCCATGGCCTCCTGAACTGTCTGCTCTGCCATGGCCTCCCGAACTGTCGGCTCCGCCATGGCCTCCTGAACTGTCTGCTCTGCCATGGCCCCCCGAGCTGCCTGCTCCGCCATAGCACCCTAGTCTCCCTGCTCCACCATGGCTTCCTGGTCTGCCTGCTCCTCCATGGCTTCCTAGTCTGCCTGCTCCACCATGGTGCCTGGATCCAGTACTGCCTTGGAGGTGTCTCTGTTCCCATCTAAGCCTGTCATGAGAGGACCTCCAAGGCGCCCACCCTCCCACCCCTTTGATGTTATATGGCGCGAGGACGCGCCTTCCGGAGGGGGGCATTATGTCACGCCATGGACTTTTCTGTGTGTTTTGTTTAGTTTCCTACGGGTCCCATGTGCCTTTTTAGATCTAGTTTTCCCTTGTGTTTTTCTATTCCCATATTTGGTCTTACTGTTCCTGCTCCCTGATTGTTTCCAATTTGATTCCAGGTACTGTACTTAAGGAGTGTTTTGTTCACAGTTCTTCATCCGGTATTGATCGTCAATCCCTGTGTCCTACGTGTGGTATCCTTTGTATAAATAAAGTATGTTATTATTCTGGATTCTCCTTCGTCTCCTTGCTCCAATGCAGTAGGCACCACGTGACATATATATGTAATACATACAGTATATAAAAAAATTTTCCCCCTCAACATCTGTAGATAAGGTACAGGGCGAAAGAGATATGGGAAAGACAGATAGAGTTTAAGTGTTTAAGTGCACGTCTGCTTGACAGTACAGTAAATTACTACTCGGGGAGGATTCAAGTAATTCCATTAAAATATCAGTATGGTACCTAGCATGTGAAATCATTTTTACATATACATTATGTTCTACTTTCAATTGATCTTTTCATTATTTTATGATATATTTTTCATTTTCCTTATATTTGCTTTTCATTTTATCTGATCTTGCTGTGGGTTACTTTTAATACATGACAGTGATTGGACAAATATCTGTTGGTATGTAGAATGTTTCAGCCAACTTTTGGATATTATTTGATTCTGTATTTCAGGATTTCTGAACTGGCATTTTTTTTAGAGAAAGGGTTCTGTCCAGCTGTCATGTGACCCACATAGCGACACTAATCTGGAAGGCACTAAATAATATCCTCTCTAACTAGCAAGAACAGCCATAATATTACATGTCTAATGACATGAGTTCAGTGCAGCAGTCTCACTCTCTCACACTTTTTTCTCCATCTCACTATTCCAGTCCCTCTTTCCTGTAGTAATTGTAAGAGCCTGTTCAAGAGTCACAATGCCTAACAGTAATCAAGGTACTGACAAAAGGCTTCTTTCATTCTTTGCCTGGTTTTGTGTATATTATTATATGTTTCCATTTCACCAGCATGTCTTAAAGTCGAGAAGCGCCATGCCATAATTTCGCATTGAATAAGATACCACTGATCAAAGTCACCAGGAGTCTGTTTGATACCTTAGAATAGCCAGCCCTCCTTCTGTTATGCCTTTTGAACATCTTAGGCCTCTTAAGAAGAGAGAATGAGAGAGAAAGAGAGGGAGAAAAAAACTGTCTTCTCCTGCATTCCTCTTGTACATATTCCCTCTGCTACTCACACAGTAAGCTGTATCCTCAGTCTTCCCTCTATTTTGATGTGACTAAGTGACATGAAATTATGGCTGTCAATCAATAAACATTTTAACTGAATGTATATCACAACAAAATCATATGTCAACATTTCCTGAGAGATAAACACAGTCTGAAGAAATTACTTTATTGTGGCAGACTAATAAAGCATTAAATAGATGTTCAATGTGTTTGCACATTTATTTTATTTTATTTATTGTTGGTTTCGCATACAAGTGTGAGATGGACGAGACTGGACAATATTTTTTTTTTCTGTGTCTTACTCCATGAGCACACATTTTTTTAAACGTCAATTTTAATAAATAAAACTCAAAATCCCTGTATTCTGTTGCATGCTTTTGAAGTATGTGACCTCTGTGAACATCTCCTACATTATGTGCAACTTTAGATGCTGTGGTTTGCTAAGACAAGTTGTTTGTACAGTATTAGCTGCTGGGGCTGTCTGAATTACTGTAATGATAGGAAAATGCAGGGGACATACAGTTGTCACTTTATATATTTTAAAATGTTTTGATAATTATTCAATTTCAGATTAATACATTCAACTGACAACCCTAATTTTTGTAATTCTCTGAGAATTATTGATTGATTGATTGATTCCCGCGACCCTGAAGGGCGACGAGAGCCCCAGAGTGATCGTGCTTCACACCGGGGTTTAACGACACCAAGCTGTGGCAGACGGAGACACTGAAGAGGGACTTCAGGAGCCTGATCGAGACCTTGCACAGCACATCGCCCGCGACGACGATCATCATGTCAGGACCGCTTCCCACATATCGACGAGGACATAAAAGGTTCAGTAGACTTTTTGCTTTAAATGAATGGTTATTGCCATGGTGTAAAGTACAGAAACTGCTCTTTGTTAATAATTGGAATCTTTTCTGGAAGCGTTCTAGGCTTTTTTGCGCTGATGACCTGCACCCCAGCAGAGTCGGAGCAGAACTTCTGTCGGACAACATCTCCAGGACGCTACGCTCCATATGACTAGTAAGTCAAATCTCAAATAACTGCCATGATGGCTTTTGTTCTACCCGCTTAAATGATAGAAGTACTTGCGCTGTCCAATCTATAAAGAATGTGTCTGTTCCCCGAATTAGGTCAAAATATAAATTTAATGCAGGATCTAGAAAATAATCTGATCGGCAATAAACCAGAAAAATTTTAAATAAATGAACAAAAACCATTTTTAAAGTTTGGGCTCCTAAACGTTAGATCACTCGCACCCAAAGCAGTTACTGTAAATGAAATTATCACAGATAATAGTTTTGATGTACTCTGCTTGACTGAAACCTGGCTAAAACTATTATATTGGTCTAAATGAGCCTACTCCACCAAGCTACTGTTATAAGCATGAGCCCCGTCAGAATGGTTGTGGCGATGGTGTTACAGCAATATATAGTGATATTCTCAATGTTACTCAAAAAATAGGATACAAGTTTAACTCATTCGAAATATTCCCGATCTAAATATTCCCTCACAGTTTAATAGTAATGACTTTATGAATTTCTTCACTGATAAAATAGATAACATCAGAAATACAATAACAAATGTAGATTCTACAGTGTCTAATACTTCAGCTTCATTCATCGCACCAAAAGATAAATTGCAGTGCTTTACAACTATAAGACAGGAAGAGCTAAATAAACTTATCACTGCATCTAAACTAACAACATGCCTGTTTAGATCCTGTACCCACTAAATTACTGAAAGATTTGTTACCTGTAGCAAAAGAACCGCTTATCAATATTATTAACTCGTCATTGTCTTTAGGTCACGTCCCAAAACCATTCAAGCTGGCGGATAATAAGCCTCTTATTAAGAAACCACAACTAGATCCTAGTGAACTGGCAAATTACAGACCCAT